>NW_027130983.1:0-196992 GCF_026122565.2 Emydura macquarii macquarii
TGGTTGGGCCTGGCCCTGGGCCCTTCTTGTCACCCTGGAGCAGTGGGGGAAGCGACTCCTCGTGCAGGGCCCGGCCCTCGTACCTCTGCTCCACGCTGCCTTGGGGCCAGGCCGGGGAACTGGGGCTCTTGCTCTCCCACCCCGTGTGACTCCTGGCCTGGGGAAGACGGGAGCTGAAGCTGAGATGCTGATGGATCCCCCTCCCCTTCCTCCCGCCAGAGCTCGTCTGAGTTCCCCCGCATGGGGCACCTGGTGGCAGAGCTGGGTCTCTCCATCACAGACCCAGCAGAGGACATCGCCCGGCAGGCCAAGGCAGGGATCTATTGGCTGTACCGACTGCTGCTGCACCGCAGGGGTAAGCGCTGCCCGTGGGGCACTGGGACCCTTAAAATATGAGCCCCTCCTCTGAGACTGAGCCAGCTGGGCCATGGGACCCTGTAGGAGCGAGTCCCTCCTTGCAGAGCGACCCAGCGAGATGATGAGTCCATCGTGTCCCTCTGCACTAGGGGGAAGGAGGGAAAAGGGTGAATGGAACCAGCTCTGTGCCCGCCCTGGGCAAATGAGCCCCCACGGGTCTGCCAGCTGGGGAGGGGGCAGGAGAGGAGCTGCTGGGAGCCCAGCGTGCTGTGCAGCCACCCCTGGGTGGAAGGAAACTGGCCCCGAACCAGGAATGACAAACCTGAGCCACGTCTGTCTGTCTGCAGGGCTGAGCATCCACGAGGCCGAAGAGCTGTGGAGCCGTGACGTGCCCCAGGACAGCCGGCTCCTGGCCTATGTCAACACGGCCAGGGTGGGGCAGGTAAGGGCACTGAGCCGGGGCCTGGCATAGCCCAGCACGGGGCTCCCTGCAGTGGCTGCCTCCCGGCTCCAGGACAGGAGCCTGCTACTTATTCCCAGCTTCTTCCTTCAGCTCCGCGGAGACTGGCGCGGGAGGGCCCCAGTTGGAGCCTGGCTCATGGCTGAGCTGGGGCAGTGGATGGATTCTCAGTGGCCCGGCCCAGAGTCCCTGGGAGGGGGAGTTAATGCAGGATTGAACCTCGAGAGCCCCAGATCCCAGCGCTATTTCCCGGCCACTGCTGCTGGGAGCAGTGGGAGGTCCCAGATGTCCCTGGGAGTTGCACCCTGAGCGTGTCAAGTTCACACCAGATACGCCCCCGCACGGCCCAGCCCTGCAGTGAGTCCAGCTCCACACAGAGCGTCAGAGGCTTGTGTAACCTACGGGCCTGGACGCTGCCAGTGAAGGGTCACCCCTGAGCCCGGGCCCCACAGGTCTCCAGGAGAAGCAGCTCCCTCGGGCACAGGGGGACTCTCCCCTCCTGCCCGGCCGCTCTGGGTGAGACCTTCCCACCCCGGGACGAGGAGCTGCTTCGTGGCATCTGGCCCAGCCTTGTGCCCTGTTGGTTTTAGGTCTTCGGGAAGATCTTCTCCGAGGGGCAGAGGAGATCGTTCCAGCAGACGGCGCTGCTGGCCACCCACCACCCCCTGCTGCGCCTCAGCCAGGCAGGGCTGCTGCTCACCTACGCCCTCCTGGGAGAAGCCGACCAGCTGCTGGGAGACACCGTGAGCAGCTGGGGCAGGGGCAGGGATGGGGGGTCCGGGCCTTTCCCCTCTGGGCCAGGGAACGTCACGGCCACCCTGCCACACTGTTCACAGCACCAGAGCCCGTCCCTGGCTGCCTCGTCCCTGGCACAGGCTGAGCAGTGCCGGGGCTGGGCAGAGTGAGCAGGCCGGGCTCAGGCCTATGGGCTGGGAGCTGGCCCTGCTGCCCCTGGGCTGGCCCTGCTCTGGGGAGAATAGGAGGATATGGGGCCGGGAGGGCTGCCTATCGGCCCCTTTCCTCAGGGCTGCCGTCTCTCGGCTCCCTCATTAGTCACTGGGGGTCACTCGGGGAAAGGTCTCCCCCCACCCCCAAACCCTCCCTGCCCTTCAGCTGCAGCCGACCATTGTGCTAAAGAGGGTGGGGCTGGAGGGTGCGGGGGGGGGGCTTGTGGGAATGGGAGATGCTGGTCTAGGCAGGCCCAGACACGGCTGGCAGTAGAACTGCTCTGAGATGGGGCTGGGGTCCTGAGGGCTGGAGCTCACCCCCGAAAGGTGTTTGGGGGCTCCTAGGGAGGGAGCCAAGAGCCCGTTCTGGGGCTGGGGGTTAACTCCATCTCTTAGCCGGGGGAGGAGCTGCGTGGTGAACTCTGCGGGTCCCCAGGCGTCAGTCCCACCATTGTCAGGGCAGCAGCGTCTCTGAGCGGTTCTGGTTCCCTGGCAGCTGGAGGACGTACTGGCCAGGATTTGGCACCAGCTCTTCGCCCTGCGGACCCTCAAGCAGGTGCCCGAGGTGCTGGAGTCCCTCGACAACGTGGGCAGCCCATAAAGGATCCCTCCATCTCCTGGAGCCCACGCCCCTGGCTGCAGGTACCGCTGGGTCTCCCTGTACATGTGGGAAGGAGCTTGCGGGATGGGAGAGATCCCCGGGCGTTGACCTAAACCCTCTCCCTTCTTGGCAGCCGGGGTCCTTCCCTCTGCCCCAGATCCTTTCATCTTTGGCGTGAGCTGCCCCATTCCCCTTCCCCTTTCCATGGTCTGACCCTCTCTCTTCCCCCTGCTCCCTGGCAGAGCTCTCCTGGCCTGTGTGGTGCGCCGAGGCCGGGTGTCAGGGCCATGGCCTGTCTCTGCCAAGGTTCTCAGAAAGCTCCGCTCTGCAGCTGGAGAATCAATGGGAATCATCAGAGATACTGCAAAGGACGGAGGGCACTTGGCGGGTGGGAAAGGAACATTAGAACAGCCAGGGGACAGCTGTGTCTGTGAACAGAGCCAAAAGCAGGTTCTGTTTCTCCCCAAGTGGGGAGAGGTCTCTGCATCCATTCGCTGAGGAAACATCTTGTGCAGCAAGGGGTTGTGGTGACCTTTTGGGTCCTGGTTCCCGGGAAGGCAGCCAGCTCAACAAAGGACTGAACTTTGGGGGAAAACCTACTTTATTAGCAAGGAAAGTGTAGGGACTCACTGGTGTTTTCTGATTTTCGTTTGTATTATAACCATTATTTCCCACTGCTCTCTCCTGTTCTTAGCTGACTCTGTTCTCTCTGAAAAAACCATCCCTGGGTTTATTGTGAGTGCTGTGGGGTTCACAGGAGCAGCGGATTAAGGTAAAACTGGTCAAATGGGGAGCGCTGCTCCGTTGGGGGCAGAGGATCTGGGATTTCTGTGAGTAGCCGGTGTCAGGGGCTGGATTCCCAGGTGAATGTGTTAAAGGGACTCGGGCACTGGGGTTAATCTGTAAGGCAAAGACAGGGCTGGCATAACCCAGCAGGGAGTGCGTGAGTGGCTCAGGGGCTGGTGGCGTGAGGGAGCTGACGCCCAGCCACCGTGGGCCAGTCTCACTCTTCCTGCAGGCAGAGGTAGGAAGGTGACCCTGAGTCCTGGGTACCCGAGAGCTGCCATGTCGGCCCTTCTCTCCCACGGACGCTGATCACTGAAGTGGGGGAGGGAACATCCTGAATCCTTCCCATAACCCAAAGGACACGGGCCAAATCCTGAGAGCAGCAAAAGCTCTTCTGAGGCTCTTCTGTCTGCGAGTCCCTTATTCCACGCTGGCCCCTGAGGATCAGCCCCACATGGAGGGGGAGGGGCTCATTGGGACAGAACATGCAGCTGAACATTGACCCTGACCGGCCTCCTTCTCCCACAGCACGTCAGCTTCCGGATCCAGCCCGGAGCCCAGAGAGAGCCACGGCCTGAGGAGCAGCCCCGCCCTGCTGCCATTCGCCTCCCACCTCCTAGGATTTGACGTAAGTGCCCTTTACCCCCGGCTCCTGCTCCCTGGCACGGCCGGGCCGGTTCTGACGGGCTGGGAGCTGTGGCTGCAGGGACCCAGCAGGGCAGTAGGGTCAGTGCTGGGCCCGTGCTTCCCCCTCACTCTGCTTCCCCCCAGCGTGGCCGTGTGAGGGGAGCTGAGCTGGGTTCCCAGGCTGGAGCCTTTCCCCCACTCTGGGAGCTGTCTGGGCCCTGCCCCTCCTGGGCACGTCTGGTGCCTCGGGAGAGATTCCTCCTCCCCCTCCTCCCAGAAACTGCATCCTGCTCCTGACTAGACAGGCTTCTTCACAGCCCCCGGCTGCTGCTGCTGCTCCTGCCCCTCCCGGCCAGCCTGGCCTCAGTTACAAATCCATCGGCTCCAGTTTGTGTCCTGGAGCAGGCACCAGCAGGGGTGGGAAAGTGTGTACAAAAGGCTGAAATGCCATGAATGGAGCTGAGTTGTAATTAGTGCCGAGTGCAGCCTGTTAGTGTCGGGTGCAGAGATGCAGCGTGCTGCGTGCACACACCAGGGGCCGTGTGCAAAGGCGGGATATCGGAGCTCCCTGATTGGTTAGACTGTAACTATAAAGGTCTTGAGGCAGCCCCCAGCGGGTGCTGTGCACCCAGGTGGCAGCTCGTGCTCTCACTTGTGACCACAGATCCCGACGGAAGAAAGAAGAGAGACTGGCCGGTCCCTGCCTTCCTGTTCCTGTGCGTCCCTGCCTCTCGTCCTGCTGTGGTCTACTATCTCCTCCTGTCCTGTCCCTGACGTCTTTCCGTGTGTCCAGTCGTGGTGCCTGTTTCATTCGTGGTGTCTTTGTTCTGTGTTTTCCAGTTATTTGTTACTTAATAAATGGTTTCCTTTGTTTCAGTTGATTAGTTCCTAGTTTATTTACTGGGTGGAGAGAAGGTTTAGTCGTCTTCCGCCCTTTCCTCTTTTCTATCTGAAGCAGGAACTTTAAGTCATCCCAACGTTTTGTGCATTTTCCTCTGGCGAATGAGCCTGACAAACAGCTTCCAAAGGAAGCCGTGGTTTTGTATATTTCTCCTTCCATCCTTTAGTGTGACATAGCCAAAATAAAAGCCTCTAAATATTATCCAAAGTCAAAAAATCGTAGTTTACATTGAGTGTTCAAATGGAGTGTTTAAGGGGGATTTCTGACCAGTGGAACATGACCCCACCACGAGAGTGTCATGGCAAAGAACTGATGTACAGAAGAGGTACATGAGCTGCAGATGCAGATACCCAACCTCAAGACACCCATGGTCATGAATTGAGCTATGTGAGAACAAGTTGAGATCATTGCTGTAGTAACCTATAGGAGAAGGACATTCCAATATTTGCAAAGTGAGGAAATACTAATAAGGAAAAAGGGAAAAACCCCGACAGAATACTCATCAAACACAGCGCCTGTCATGCGGGCTGGCTTGAGTGGGGGGGCATTTAGTATATTGGGTGACATCAGTATGGCAGAATCATAATAATCCATGTGGGATATGCCATGTCAGGTACTGTTGGGAAGGTTATAATGTGCTCAGTAAGATAATAATACTTCTGTTCATGTGTGATATTTGAAATGGAAGTTATAGATGTATTTGAGATGTCTGTGTGTCAAATTGTTCTGCCTGGGCAACACCCCAGATAGGAAGGCTGCAGAACAATGGCCTGCATAATGGCCCATTAAGGCATTCCCAGGTGCAAGGGGCCCAGAGGGAGAGGCCAGCATCACCACTGAGTCACCAGAACCTGCTTACGTGACTCTGGACTCCGGGGCAGGCAGCCTGCCTAATGAAGTATCAGGACTGTCCCATGTGACTATGGACTCCAGGCACACCAGAGGAGTCACCAGGATTGGCCCATGTGACTATGGACTCCATTTTGAGTCTTGTGACTGCCCACAGGCCACATGGCCGGGGGAGGGGGTTTATAAGATCAAACCACAGGATCCATCTTTGTCTATGATCCTGTCCAGCTGCAGACACACACCTACCTCTGGATCTATTCATCTTGCAACTGAACTGAAGGACTTAGACCCATCCAGGTATTGGATGTGAACCAGAGAGAACTACACAAGCTGCAACTCCACATCTCTTCCAGAAACCTGAAGTATATGGACTTTTAATCATTTGTATATCTGTGATTTACTTTAGCCTTTTAACATTTCTCTCATGGTTTATTTCTTTCTTTTTACAATAAACCTTTAGTTTAGACACTAAAGGATTGGCTGCCAGCGTGGTATTTTAGGTAAGATCCAAACTTATATTGATCTGGTGCTGTGGCTGACCCTTTGGGGTCAGAGGGAACCTTTTTAGCAAAGAGCAGAGAGTTTAAGTAACTGGTGTCTTTGCTGGACCTGGTGCTGATTTGGGAGCCTGGAGCTGAAATGCAGTGAAGGGGGCTGTGGGCGTTTGTGGACTGGCTTTGTGATATCCAGTGTGGGGTAATCAGAAGCAGTTCGTGGCTGGTTGGGAAGCCGGGCTTTAGTGTCACCCACCAGCGTGGGGAGAATCTGCTCTCCTTTTGCAGCCTGCCCTGACCTTGGCATTATCAGTTGGCTACCCTGGGCACGGGTCGTATCACAGCGCCCTCAGCGTATCATAGTCTGAAAGTTCCCTCCCAGCCTAGGGGCAGTGAAGAAAGATGTAGCCCTTGGCAGGTGCCAAATGATGGCCACTGGCGAGGAGGGAAAGTGAGGATGGTGGTGAGGAAGATGATGGTGAACATTTCAGGTTGTTCTACAAGGGATGGTGTGACCCATCCATTCACCTGAAAATGCCAGGCTCAGAGGAGGCTGCAAAAGGAGAACAGATTTTCCCAATCCGGTGGCTAACACTACAGTAAATTCACCACACAGTCACAAACAAGGCTTCTGACCCCCCCGCCACATATAGGCTAACGAGAAGTTATAAAGAAGAATCTATATAGCCCTATTTCCTGCATTTCATTCTCAGGCTCTGTAGTCAGGTGGCCTTCGTACTCCCGTGGGCCCAGCGCTTTTTCAGTGTGGTGGGCACAAAATGGCCACCCGGGGCTCCCACCAGTCTTAAGATGGTGGCCGTCTCGCTTCTGCCCCATCTTCCTTCAGGCCTTCACAGGCCGAGCAGTGCCCTCAGGACCTGAGGTTCTAAGGCGGGGGAGAGGGAAAAAACCCTCTTCTCCAGGTTAGGGAGAGGCTTGGTTGGTCCAGGGGCGGTCGGGGTAGGGGGTGTCCAAGCCCACCCTCTTCTTCAGACACCAGCCCAGAGACCCTGGCTGACAGCAGTGGCTGGCTGCTGCTATAGGGCACCATGTAAGTCTTCTCTCTGGGCTGCTTCCCTACCCTGGTTTTCATCAGGGCTAAGTAGCCACTCCAATGAGCAGGCCCCGGCCACTCGCAGTTCTCCTTCTCCCATTTTCCAGACTCCAAGAGCACCCACCTGCCTGGCAGGAAGCTTTTATCTGCTCCCAGGCAGCCCTGAATTGGTCTCAGCTGACCCTGGCCTCAGCTGGCCCTAATCAGCCTGAAGGAAACCTTGGGCAGCTGCTAGGGGAACAGGGCCCTGGTCATTCTTGGGCTAATCTAGCGTCCTTCTATCACCCTCCTGCTGCTGCCCCCTTTGCTTTTGGGGGCCCCACTAGCCTTCCTGCCTCCCTTGGCCAGCCAAGGGGAGTGGGTGCGTGAGGGGCCTCCCTATCACCACCCCCTCCGGCTGTAGCAGGGCACCTTCTCCTGGCTCGCTGTTTCCTTCTGCTGTTGCTGCTATTGCCGTGAGCACCCCCTCCCTGCTGTCCTCCTACCCCTCTATCCCCTGTGCTTGGGGGCACCCCTGCCCCCCCTTTGCCCCATTTCCCTGTAGTTGCCCCTGCCCCCCTTCCTTTCACACCCCCCCCCCCCCAGTTATTTGTTACCTGCTTTGTTTGTCTGTCTTGGTTTGTTTCCTCACCTGCCTTACTTTGGTCCCCTTCTGGTTGGTTTGTTTGCTCCCTGCCCAGCCCCTGAGCTGATTTGTTTGCCCCAGTCCCTGAGTTGCTTTGTCCCTGCCCTGCCCCTGAGTTGGTTTGTTTGCTCCCTGCCCCGCCCGGCTTCGGGGGTTTCCCCCTGAGCCTCCCTAGCCCTGCTCCTGCCCCAAGCGCCACCTGTCCCCCTGCCAGCAGCAGTTTTCCTGTTGCCCCTTCTCCCCTGGCCCTTGTGCTCCTGCCCCCCAGTGCTCATGGCTTCCTTTAATTGACCCCCCCACTTTTAAAGTTGCCCCCCCCGCACACTGCACTCCCCTAAGTTGTCTTAGCCCCGCCCCCAGTGCAGCTGGAGGAGCCAGTTTCCATCTGTGGGCTACTGAGTGTGTTCCCTGCACCCCTGCCTGGTTTGCCCCCCTGCCCCCATATTCGTTTGTCCTGGTGCCCTCCTCCCCTGCTTTCAGCCTGGCGGGGAGGAGAGGTCCACCTCCCCCTTCCTCCCCCCCCCACCCCGCCTCCTCTCCCCTCTCCACTACCCCCCCACCTCCCTTACCCCCCTGCCCCTCCAACCTCACCCCCATGCCCCTCCCTCTCTACTTCCCCTCCCTCTCGCCTCCTCCGCCCCCCCCCTTAACTCCCACCCTTCCCGCTGCGGTCCTACCTCCCCCCAGGGTGGCGTGTGTGTCTGGGACCGGGACCCTCTCCCTGGACGCCCCTGCCCCAAGCCCCCCCTCACGTCCAAGGCATCTGGCCTCACCGCTCCTACCGGGCCACCGGGCACCTGGCCCAGAGCTCCGGTGGCGGACACCTCGGGTGGGGACTCTAGGGTCTCTGCCGCTGCCCCTGTTCTGGGGGGTGCGCCCTCGGCCGGGAAGAAGGGCCAGGGGAAGAAAAAGGGCAAAGCCCCAGCCCGGATGGCGACCCCGCCCGTGGTGGGGCCTGCTCCTTCCCCGTTGTCCCTTCCCCGGCTCTTCCCTCCACCAGCTCTGGTGGCGGTGCCGCTCCAAGGGCGTACGCCCAGGTCGCTGCGGGTCCCCCGCATGCCGCCGCGTTATCTGGCCTGACCGCTGCCTCCAGCACCATCTCTGGAGGCCGGGGCCCCTTCCCCACCCTTACCAGGAGGCATGGGGTCCGCTGCCTCCTGGTGCCTGCCTCGCCCCACATAGAAACCTACGTGCGGGCGTTGGCGCGGGTGGTGGGGCCCACGGCCGTGGTGGCGGCCTCAAAGACGTATGGGAAGGTGGTATTCTTCCTGGCATCTGAGGCCGCCGCCCAGGAGGTGGTGGTGATGGGCCTGGCGGTAGGGGGTGTCCACGTCCCGGTGGAGCCCCTGGAAGACCTGGGGCCTCATCTCCGTCCCGCCCTTCCTCCCCAACGCCGCCCTTTTGCCTTTCCTCTCTGCCCTGGGGAGGCCCATCTCCACCATCAGCCTGCTTTCCCTTTGCTGTAAGGACCCCGCCCTCCGCCACGTCCTCTCCTTCCGCTGGCAGGTGCAGCTACAGCTGCCGCCGGCGGCACGTGGCGGGGAGGCGCTAGAGGGGTCATTTCTGGTGCCCCATCAAGGGGCTCAGGGTCGGGTCCATTACTCTACGGGAGAGGCCCGGTGCTACCTTTGCCGGGTGATGGGGCACGTCCGGAGGGACTGCCCCCTGGCCCGGCAAAGTGGGGAGCCCGGGACCCCCGGGACCCAGTGGGGCGGCAGCCAGACCAGCGGCGGGGCCCTCCCCAGCCGCGCGTCCCTGTGGCTGCCCCTCCTCCATCGACTGCCACCTCCGCTCGGGCCCTGGGAGCAGTCCGGCGGGGCCTGTGGAGGGGAGGGAGCCATGGCCTCCTCGGCGGGCGCTGGAGGGGGCTTGCCCCAGGGGGAGGCCTTTCCTCCCCCCACTGCCCCGCCCCCACTTTCCCATAACCCGTCCCCTGCGCTCTTGCCCCCTGGCCCTGCCCCCACCGCACAGCCCTCCACCTCGGAGGGCCGGGTGCTCGTGCAGGGTAAGTGTGGCAAGCACAAGGCCGGGACCCAGCGCTCCCTTTCCCTCGTTGCCGAGGAGGGTGAACGCCCCTACAAGTCCCGCAAGGGGGCTGCTGGACCCGGGCCTTCCGCCGCACCCCCTGCAGGGGCCCGGTGGGTGGCATCGGCCG
The DNA here is from genome assembly GCF_026122565.2 of Emydura macquarii macquarii. NCBI lineage: Eukaryota > Metazoa > Chordata > Testudines > Chelidae > Emydura > Emydura macquarii. The sequence continues at coordinate 9,857 of NW_027130983.1, forward strand.
AGGAGACTGCAGCGGCAGCTGTGGGTATTACCATCTCCCTCCTAGAGTCCCTCCTCGAGGAGACCCCGGCCTGTAGCCTGATTTTATAGTTATTATTTTATTGAATAGGGTAATAGGTTTGCCAATTGCTCTAATTAAAGGATTATGAGGTTCGTGTCCTAAATCAGGCTTCAAGTGAGTTTTATAAGGACACCGGGTACAACACAGGAAAAATTCCAGTGATAACCAATATTTGTATAATTTTATAAATTTATTAAAATAACACAAAATAATAAACAAATGACTGATATAGAGAAAATAAAATGAATAATCAAATTGATAATGGATTAATACAATCTTAAAGGTAAAGACTTATTTGATAGATATGTCTATGATATGCTTTAAACTAGTATACTCACACCCTTCCTGGACTTGGTTGAAAGAGATGTCTAATTTCTCAAGTTGGAGTTGAGTGGAATAAGAGCTGCTTCAAAGCTAAGAGCTATAAGCTAAGACTAACATTACAACTTTAAGAATATAAAATAAAGAATGAATCTTAACACTAAATAAAACTTCAAGCAGGGGTAGCTGACAGTCGACTGCCCCGATGAGCTGGATTTGATCTTTCTTATACCCCCAAGAATATGGATCCTTCATCCGGGCCCATACTTGGCCTTTCCACCTTCAAACTTTTGGGGTACATGTTGTCTATTGGCTACTAGGTTCGTACGTATTATTGACAATCCACATCCTTCTCCAGATGGTCTTTTATCTCACCTTTGTTAGTTCTAGCTTATTGTGGGTTCTGTGGTGTTCTTGTAAAGTTTCTTGGGCGTAACCGGGGACAGCCCCTTCCCCTTTTAATGTCTCCTGACTTGTCTAGGGTAAAGGTTATGACCATATATGTCTTATCCTGTTATACATTGATACTTATCTAAGCCAAAGTTAAATATATATATATACTAACGGTAGCTGTCATCCAGGATGAGGCCTGTGATAGCTGTCATCCAGGAAGTGGCCTATAAGGTACCTTTGCATTACAGCTGAAAAAAATATATAATTGTATTATTTAATAGCACAATCGTATGAAAATATATATGAAAAATATCTCTAATAATAATGCAAGCAAGCAGGCTAGTTCTATAGGCTACAGGCCGGATGCCGCTCCGCCCTCACGCCTCTTGCTCCCTTTGCTGGTGCCGAGGTTGCTCCCTCCTTGGTCCCTACCGAGGATGAACTCGTGGTAGCAGGGGGAGACTTCACCTCCCTTATGGAGGAGATAGACGCCTTGGGCCTGACCCCGGCGTGTCCAGCGGTGGACGACCCTCCCCGCCCAGAGGGTTCGGCTGAGGACGGCCCTCAGCCGCCTTCCCTTTTCCCCTCCCTCCCTTCCCCAGACGCTGGCCCTGCCCCTGTCCCCCAGACCGTTCCAGACCTTTCTCCCCAACCGGGCGATGGTGCTGCCTCCACTGCCACCACTGCGACCCTCGGGGCGATGGCTGGGGCCGAACAGCCAGGCCCCGGGCAGCTGGACTCTCTGCTCTCCACCGCGGGATAGCCGCCCGTTGACCCAGTCACCCCTCCCCAGGAGTGCGGGGCCGTGGATGGTGCGGCTCCTAAGCCCGGCCCCGAGGCCGTCCCCCCCGCCTCGCCCGAACCTCCAGCTCCCGGCCCCGCTCCGGAGACACCACGCCCCACTGGCCTAGCCGCCGCGGACCCCGCTCCCAATCCTGACCCTGTTCCTCCCCCTGTCCCCTGCAACGACCCTGCCCCTGTCTCGACTCCCACCCTTCTCCTTGGTGCCGCCCCTCCTCCAATTCCCACCCCCGAACCCCCCCCCCCCCCCCCCGCTACCTGTGCCCCCGCCACCCCTGGAATTGTCTCTTTTCCTTTGGCGAGCTCCCAGGAGGCGGCCTTTGTTTTCACCACTCCCAGCCCTTTAGGGGCTGATGTCTTCCCTCCGATACTGCCCCCATCATCTGCCTCATCCAGCAGCAGGGCCGCTGCAGGGGCCGGGCCGGAGGACGAGCCCCCCGAGGCGCTGCGCGAAGAGCTGCGCACCTTTCTCCGGTACTCACGTGGTGCCGGAACCGGATGCAGCTCGCGCTGCAGCTCTGGGGGGATTTCCGCCGTGTCCTCCGGGCCGTGAGGGCCACGTTGAAGGAGGGGAAAGGGACTGGGCGGCAGGACGCCGCGGCCTACCAGCAGGCCCGCAGCTTCCGTGACGCCCTGATGGCCTTCGGGACCGGTCACGGGCTGCTGCGGAGCCCAGCGAGACCCGCTGGCGTTCCTGGCCGCGAGGATCCCCCCCAGCCCTCCTCATAATGCCTGTCACTTTCGCCACCTTAAATGCCAGGGGCTGCAGGACGGGTCTCCGCAGGACGCAGGTGCTCTCCTTTCTTCGGAAAGGGGGTACTCCGTGGCGTTCCTGCAGGAGACCCACACGGACCCAGCCGCCGAGGCCAGCTGGCGGCTGGAGTGGGGAGACGGGGTGCACCTGAGTCATCTCTCCGCTCGCGTGGGCGGAGTAGCCACCCTGTTCTCCCCCAACCTGCAGCCTGAGGTGCTGGGGATCACCGAGGTTGTGACGAGCCGTCTGCTGCACCTCCGGGTCCGCATGGAGGGGCTGACGTCGAACCTCGTCAACGTCTATGCCCTGACTGCGGGCCTGGAGCAAGTGCGGTTCTTTCAGCAGGCAGCTGCCTTCCTCGGTGCTCTGGATCCTCACGAGTGCCTGGTCCTGAGCGGGGACTTTAACACCACCCTCGAGGAACGGGACCGCACGGGGACCGAGCAGTGCCAGGCCGCGTGGGACCACCACCCGGACAACAACATCACCTTCACCTTTGTCCAGGTGGGGGAAGATCGGTCGAGCCACTCCCGGTTGGACAGCATCTATTTCTCTCGTCACCATCTCTCGCGGGCCCACTCCTCCAGTGTACAGTCGGCCCCGTTCTCGGATCACCATCTGGTGACCGTGACAGCCTCTCTGACGGCAGAGAGGCCGGGACCGGCCTACTGGCATTTTAACAACAGCCTGCTGCAGGATATGGGCTTCATGGCGTCCTTCCGGGAGTTCTGGCTGGCCTGGCGGGGATAGAGGAGCGCCTTTCCCTTGGCGCGGCGCTTGTGTGACGTGGGGAAGGTGCGCGCCCGGCTCTTCTGCCGTGACTACACTCGGGGGGCCAGCCGGCGGAGGGATGTGAGAATAGAGCAGTTGGAGCAGGAGGTCTTAGCGCTGGAGAGGCATTTATCCGCCAGCCCCGAGGACCCATCTCTCTGCGGAGCATGCCAGGAGAAGCGGGAGGAGCTCTGGGCCCTCGAAGACCTCCGGGCTCAGGGTGCCTTCGTTCGATCCCGCATACGTCTCCTTCGGGAGATGGATCGCGGCTCCCGCTTCTTCTATGTCCTGGAGAAAAGACGGGGGGCCCGGAAGCACGTCACCTGCCTTCTGGCAGAGGACGGCGCCCCCCTCACGGATCCGGAGGAGATGCGTGGAAGGGCCCGGGCCTTCTATGCCGACCTTTTCTCCCCGGATCCAACCGAAGCCGCCGCCCACAGGATGCTCTGGAACGAACTTCCCACGGTCGGCACGGGCGACCGGGACCGGCTGGAGCTACCTCTCACTCTGGCCGAGTTCTCGGAAGCCCTCCGCTTCATGCCCACCAACAAATCCCCAGGCATGGACGGGCTGACCGTGGAGTTCTACCGCGTGTTTTGGGACGTCCTCGGCCCAGACCTCTCCACCGTCTTGGCCTAGTCCGAGGACAGCGGAGAGCTCCCCCTTTTCATGCAGGCGGGCCGTGCTCGCCCTGCTGCCCAAGAAGGGGGACATCCGCGACCTCCGGAACTGGTGTCCCATCTCTCTCCTCTGCACGGACTACAAAATCGTGGCCAAAGCCGTCTCCCTGAGGCTGCGGTCCGTGCTGCAGGACGTGGTCCATCCTGACCAGACCTACACTGTCCCGGGCTGCACCATCTTCGATAAGCTGTATCTGGTCCGGGATCTCCTAGAGCTCGGGTGTAGGGATGGTCTGTCGTTCCTCCTCCTGTCTCTGGATCAGGAGAAGGCGTTCGACAGGATGGACCACGGGTATCTCCTGGGCACCCTGCGGGCGTTTGGCTTCAGGCCCCGCTTTGTGGGTTTTCTCTGGGTGTTGTACGCCTCCACAGAGTGCCTGGTCAAGCTCAACTGGTCCCTGATCGAACTGCTCCCTCCCACCCGCGCTTCAAGCCATCCGGTGGAGCACGGGTCAGCTGCTCTATCTGGGCATTTACCTCTCTGCCACCCACCCCTCCCCGGCAGAGAACTGGCAGGATTTGACGGACAGGGTGGTGCGGTGGCTACGGAGCTGCACGGGACTGCTCCGGTGCCTTTCCCTTCGAGGGAGGGCGCTGGTGCTCAACCAGCTGGTCCTGTCCATGCTCTGGTACCACCTCAACACCCTGGTCCCGACCCCGAGCTTCCTGGCCTACCTCCAGAAGACAGTTCTGGAGTTCTTTTGGCCAGGACTGCACTGGGTCTCTGCAGGGATCCTGAGTCTCCCCCTGGAGGAAGGGGGGCAGGGCCTGGGCTGCCTCGGCAGCCAGGTCCACACCTTCCGCCTCCAGGCCCTGCAGAGACTCCTTTATGGTGCAGGTAGTGCAGCGTGGAGCCACTTGGCGCACGCCTTCCTCTGCCGCATACGACCGGCAGTTCTTTTTTCTCCACCCGAGGGGTCTTCCGCGAGACCTCTCCGAGCTGCCGGTCTTCTACCAGGACCTCCTCCGGACCTGGAGGCTGGTCTCTGCCTCCAGGCCCCTTGCGGTCCCCGAGGGGCAGGATCTCCTCGCGGAGCCCCTGCTACACAACCCCAACTCGGTGTGCAGGCGGCGGAGACCCCCTCGGTGCGACGGAGGCTGGTCCTGGGGGAAGTCACCAAGATCCGGAGACCTCCTGGACTATGACTGGGGGGACTGGGTGGATCCCCATGTGCTGGCTCGGCGCATGGGTCTCTCCACCCTTCGAACCCTCTGGCGTGTACTCCAGGAGGTGAGGGCCGCCTTGCCCCCCGCTGCTCACGCCTACCTCGAGCGGGTCCTGGGAGAGGGTGCTCCCCACCCGCCCCTCAGCCCCGGCCCTCTGGCACTCTCCATCGGGCCCCGGCCCCGCGAGCCTGCTCAGCCCGCCCCTCCCCCCGCACGCACCGAGCCGGCTGCAAAATCTGCAGCCAGTCCTTTTCCGAACCGCACCGAGGGACCAGCTTTACACGCTCGTGCTCCATACCCTTCACTTCCCCGCCCTTGCGTCCCGCCCCGACACCAAATGGCGGGACCTGCTCCCACCCACGGAGGGTGGGGAGCCCCGGTGGGCCAGCCTGTATTCCACCTTGACCCCACGGCCCGCTGGGGACATCAGTTGGTGGCTCCTGCACGGAGCCGTGAGCACAGGCGTGTACTTGGCGCGGTTCACCCCCCGCCCCGACACCTGCCCCTTCTGCGGCACGAGGGAGACCCTGGTGCACGCATACCTGGAGTGCGCCAGGCTGCAGCCCCTCTTCCGGCTCCTCCAGAACCTCCTGCTGAGGTTCTGGCTGCGCTTCTCCCCGCACTTGTTTATTTATGCACACCCCGTCCGTGGCCCCACAAAGTCGCGTGACCTCCTCGTCAACCTCCTCTTGGCCCTGGCCAAAGTGGCCATCTATAACACCAGGGAGGGGAGGTTGGCTGGGGAGTTGTCCTGCGACTGTGGGGCCTATTTCCGTTCCCTTCTTCGCTCACGTATCCGGGCAGAGTTCTTCTGGGCAGCGGCCACTGGCTCCGTCGACACCTTCCGGGAGCCTGCAGTGAAGGTGCTGTGTGTGTCCCCACGCCCCTTTGTTTGGGGCAGGGCTTGGAGAGGAAGGGGCACAGCAGAGAGACTTTGACTGAGCCTGAGAAGAGGCAGAGAGAGAGTCGCTTCAAGCAGGGCCAGGACTGCAGACATTTGGTTGGGCCAACTCCAAATCTCCAGCGTGGCACCTGGGCTGAACTGGTACACTGCACCCACAGAGTGCTGTCTGCTGCTTCAGATCTGCCAGCGCGCCCACGCAAGCAAGGGGTCAGCCTCTGAACTCTAGGGCAGTGCCCACTCCGGAGGTGGGGTGAATAGTGGCAGTGTAGATGCCAGTTAGACAAGTTTCGTGTATTACCAATACACTAGTTTTATTAATTGATTTACTCAGCTGCCCCTGTGGATTTAAAATAACAGTGGTGTTTAATTTCAGTCTGTGATGCCATATTTCCCTAATTTGTTCAGTAAAGGTGTGTTAACTCTAATGTAAGTATAGTGGACGTTTCGTTTGTATAATTGCCATTGCTGAGTTAGACTATGGCACAGATTATTATCATTATTAGACGAGGTTTAGTTCTGGAAGCTCCCAAGGCCGCTATTGAGCATGTGCAGGGGCCAGCCAGGTGGAGGCACTGCCAGTGTTAAATTCCTTTAGAAGTAAAGGGACTGCAGCAGAGGGGTGGGCAGAGGATTCCCACCTATCCTACATCGTCACTGGGATACTCAGCATCTCCTTTGTTGTCAGCAACCTGAGGCGCCCTTGCACACCGGTGAGTGTTGCCTGCTGCCCAGTAACCCAGGAAAGGAAGGGGGTTACACTTTGGAGGCACTGCTGGGATCCCTCTACCACCCCAAATTCTGCAGCAGGAAACCATTGATATCTGTGTATTTTGATGTTGTTGCAGTTCTGACTGTTTTCCTGAACCTTATTGAATTTAATGGACCCTGTTTGCTTCAGTGAACTTGTTATCTGCCACGTCATGGAGCATCATAAGGGGTTACACGAGTTTTCAAATTTTCAACTGTTCCCAGTTCCAAGACTGGAGTCTGTCTTAAAGAGATACCGACCCCTTTCCATCCCCATTCTAGAAACAGGGCTCTGATGGCCTTTCACTACCACTCCCTGATTCCACATGGAATCAGATGTACCTGAGCCCACTAAGAGGGTTCAAGACTTACACAAAGTGCCTAGAGGCGATAGTTTGCCAGCCACCCCCTGTATTCCTAAGAGATCAGCTGCACAGCTGTCCTGCTGTGTATCCAGCTACCCGCTTTTCCCTCTGATCCAGAGACACAGACTGTCTACGTAAAGAGTCAGCATGGAGACCCTCATGTCCCAACTACATTCTCTCCCAATATGCTGGCGAAACAAAGCTGCCTGGCCACAGGGCTGCTCAAACTTCCCAGCAAAGTTTAGTCCATAAGAAAGGACCTGCAAAGCATCCACACAGGATCTTCCTAAAGCAATGGCAGAGGACCCAACACATAACAAACTCTGGTAATTAAAAACTGGACCAAGTCTCTCCCAACTGTGGCTTGCTGCAGACAATGATTCATCCCCAGCTGATTCAATCAATTCACTTCCACACCCTCCAGTTGCAGCAAACTGCTTCCAAAAGCTACCCGGAGGTTTTATTCCCTCAGGAACATTTTTAAGCAACAAACCATTTTCCAGAGAAATTCTGCCCTCAGCCTCCTTAGCTAGGGGTTGTTCTAAAGAAACACGATGAGCAACAACAGACTCTACCTGGGTTTCAGTTATGCCCAGAACCACCTGAGACGTCTGTCACATCCTCAGATACCATAAAGTGAGAGGCACATTGTGTCTGCTCCCTAGACAGAAGGTTGGAGACAAACTCTCCCTAGGCAGATCAACTGCTTAACATTCACCGAGTTTGAAATTTCCTCCCCTTGTCTCAGCCCACACGGCTGTTCACAGACAAAACCTTTCGAATTGGGGTAGCTCCCTCCATGGGCAAGTCATGACCCCCAACAGCCACAGGAACTCTTCCTCCCGGGGCTTTAGCTGCATCCTAACAAGCTCCTGAATTTCACTTAAATTCAGCACCACCTCAGGCAAATCTGACCCAACCTAAACTGGCCCCATCTGAGAGGAGCCTCTGTCTGTTCACAGAGTCCCTCATTATCTCAAGCTGGGCTATCCATAGCAGGGCCATATTTCCCTTGTGATCTGGTTATGACATTGACATTATTATTCATCACTACGACATCATGCCCTATTCAAACATCCGCCGGGAGAAGCTCTCTTCTAACACCAGCCACCATGTCAGCCCTCAAATCTTCCCACTCTAAGTGGATCTTTGCTGAGGGCCCCTTTGCCCTATACTCAGAAAGTGCCACCAGGTTCACACTTCCATCTGGCAAATCTCTCTCCTCCCGGACTAGTTCCTTTTTAACTAAGCTAATGTGCGAGGCGGAATCTCTCCACCCGGTACACACAGTCCCACTGACCCTGGCACACTCGATGAACGACTCATTGCCCCTCCACGGCTCCGCCCGCACACACTCAGTGAGGTGACACACGCATCCCTCCCACTAGCGATGACTAAAGTGGTAGTGTTAACACCTGCAGTGTTTGTGTCTGGACAGAAGCTGGCGGTGTTAACACCTACATGGCCAGGCTCTGTACTTGTCCCTTTGGTTTGGATAAGTTGCCGTTATAAGCCCAACGAATCCACAAACATGGCGTATAGCAGGCTTTCCTCCCGGGTGAGAGGTTTTAAATTCTGGGTTGGTATAAGATTTCCCAGCCAAGTTGGGGCAGGTCGTATTCCTGAACCCATCCTCACACTTCACCTGCGAAGAACAGAGGCTAAAAGCATGCCTTTCCTGGTTCCTATTCTCTAGGAAACTCAGGAAACATCAGCAATTCGTGCAGCTTCCAAAATGGTATCAGAGTTTTTATCAAGCACAGCTGCTCTGATCTGGTGTCGCTATTTCCAGGGGCTGTTCCCTAGCAAATAAATCACTAACTCCACCATCACTGCCCCAAGCCTTTGCCCCCTCCATCCACTTTTTCATATAAAAAAGCAGTGTATGAACAGTTTCCACCTAGGTAACGTTATCAGACAGCTTAGCATTTCTAAATGTCAGCCTGTAAGACTGGAGTGATTTTAAACCTTTGCAATACAGTTTTTTTAAACTTTACATAATTTAACACATCCTCTAATTCCATTTCATTAAATACCTTCCTGGCCCTTCCAGTCCATCTGGTGAGGAGAACAGGCATTCTTCTCTCATCAGGAATCTGATGAATATCACAGAGTCTTTCAAATGCAGACAGAAACGCCTCAATATCCTCATCATCTCTGTAGATGGGACAGATGCTTTCCAAATCTTTGATGGCGAGAAGCGAAGAACTTTCAGGCGGCGGCAGACCTATTTTCCCTTCCAGGATCTGGAGCTGGATTCTGGCTGCTTCCATCTGCCTTTGATGAGCCCTTTCTCAGCATCCAGCAGTTTTATCTGCCTTTCATGGGCTCTCTCTTCAGCTCGCTTGCCTGCGCCCTCTCTTCAGCTTCTTTCTCCATCCCAGCTATCTTTTGTTTTTCCTGCAATGGAAGATCTGTCATTTCTCTCTCATGTCGAAGACGCTGGCTCTCTCTCAGGGCTTGCAGTCTGACCTCTTCTACAGCAGCTACCTCTGTGAGCGAGTCAGGCGGGGATCCTGCTCTCTGGTCAATGTCCATGAGCAAATCTCTCATTCTCTGCTCCGAGGTATCCCCTCTAAGGGTTATTTTTCTCTCCTTACATAATTGCTAAGCTCTTTTGCGTTCATAGACTCATGTGAGCATGGATCACTCATCGTGACTAACTTTAACTTTAACACTCTCAGCATCACATTTTAAATTTGGAGTAGCGTGGGGTTCTGATCCAGAACCCAAATGATCTGGTTCTGTGGATCCTGCTAAGACTACACCACTGTGACCCATCTGTGCCTAGGGTAACCACCTGCAGATAGCCAAGGTTAGTGCAGGCTGGAGAAGGAGAACAGATTCTCCCAAAGTGGTGGCTAACACGGCATTTAGACTCCCCAGTCAGTCATAAACAGGGCTTCTGATTTCCCACACTGTTTATCAAGAAGGTAAAATAAAAAATGCACAGCCCCCGTTGCTGCACGTCAGTCTCTGGCTCCCAGTCAGTAACGAGGTCCAGTAAAGAGAGAAGTTATTTAAACTCTATTCCTTTACTAAACTGTTCTCCTGACCCCCAAAGGGTCTGCCACATTACTAGATCAATAGGAGTTGGATCTTACCCAAAATACCACGCTGGCAGCCAATCCTTTATAACTAAACCTAAAGGTTTATTATGAAAGGAAAGAAACAAACGAGCTGAGATGTGCTACATGATTAAAGCAATCTCATACCTAGAAATGACTGTGAAGTCCATACGTATCAGATAATCACAGAACTGTGCAGTTTGCAGGCTGGTACAGTCCAACTCTCTGCTGTACACCCAGTACCTGGATGGGTCTCGTCCTTTGTTTCACAGCTTCAGTGGGAGACGAGTTGATCCCGAGGTCGGAGGCAGGAATGAAGACAAGATGGGGATGGTGCAGTTGCCTTTTATGTGCCTTTGCCAGGGGGCTTGTCCCAAACCAGCCACACAGCACATGGCCTAGAAATGCCTAGGCCTGTCCCAAGGGCATGTTCTTGTCTAGCTGGTGACTCATAAGGGGCAGCCCTGGCTTCTCTCCCTGGGCTCATTGTACCTGTGCGAGTTCCCGCAATGGGCCATTGAGCAGGGTTAGTGCTGCTGCCATCCTGTCTGTTGTGTCGCCCACAAACACAGCACAAGTCGCCATGCGGATATGCCAGACATATTCATAACCTACATCACAAACATGACACATGCACATAAACAATGTTATCGTATTCAGCACATTATAACCTTCCTAATGGTACCTGACATGGCCTAGCTCCTACAAATTATTGTGATTTGAAATATTGCTGTTCAATAACGTTATCAACGGTCACCCCCAATCCAGACAGCATCACAGCTGGCACATTTTGTTCTTTGGGCAGGCTGGGTGCATTGCACACGCCGGGGGTTCCTTGCATCTCTCCTTCCGTAACAGGGAAGATCATTTATCTTTGAAACAATTTACCAGGGGTGCTGTGGATTCTCCATCTCTGGCAATGTTAAAATCAAGATTGGCTGTTTTTCTAGAAGCTCTGATCTGGGAATTATCTGGGGGAAGTGTGACTCTGACAGCACCCCAGTGCCAGAGGTCAAGGGGTTCAGTGGTACCAGGGAGTGAGTTTCAGCTGGCCTGTCCCAGTGAGAGGAGTGTGACAAAGCATAGCGAGTTCCTGGGCCTGTGGTTTTAAACCTTTATCACTGAAATCTGGATGAATTTGGCTGCTGTGTAAAAGCAACTCTATTGTGATTGTAAACGTCCTTGTTAATTAACACACTAGCATCTGATCAGGACTGTGCACAAGACTCAAGGGCTGGGCAATAGACTATTCCGTATCTCTCCAAATAGGAGACTCCAAATCTGGATGGAATTATAGGTTGCATTTCCAGATTATCTGACTCTGGAACAGCCATTCGGAAGAAGGGTAATGTATATATGCCTGGAGCCCATACAGAGAGGACTCAGATATGCAGCTGACCAAAGGCAAACTCGGCTTCATCCCAAGAAGTGAAGCATGTAAGCGAAAGAGCCAAGCTGGCTGCCAGGGGAGCTGCGGCTGTCAAGTAACCACAGCCAGAGGGAGAAGATGAGAAACTCCGTCAGGTGGCTGGGAGCAGGACGGAGAAACAGCCGTTTGGCAGCTCGATCAGGAGCAATAAATATGCAGTGAATAAGGAATGTTTCCCCTCCGCGATGACGGGTTTAATCGTGTCTTTACTGTCAGAGGCAACTTTAAAATATCCTGCTCTAATTCCAGGATGGGTCGTGAACGTGTCAGTCACTGTAGGGACTTGAAGTCTCAGAATCAATCCCCAAGCGCATGGTTCTAACAGTTGAGCTCAGCCCAACACATTGCTCAGGTGGCAGCAGTAGTAGGCTCTTACCCTGTCTGTGCACGGGTTGCCAAGGAGAGCCAACTTGCAGCGTTGCCTTTTAATGCTGCCCCGTAAGGAGCCAGGTGCTGACTGGACTCTCACCCTCCCTTCCACGGCAGCGCAGAAGAAACTGTTCCCAGTCATGGCAAGTGTCAGCTCCTGCCACGTTCCCATGCCCGTCATTGCTGCATTCCCAGAGTGCGGGAATGTCGTGCCTTCGTGTGGGCTCTGGGAAGCAGGGGACTGGAGCGACAAGGATCCTCCTGCGCCCCTGCCGAGCAGGCAACGTCTCCTCTGGTTTCCAGCCCACAGGGAGCGCTGCAGGGGCTCCGGAGCCGCTTCCCAGAATGCCTGGAGAGCAGGGCGGAGACAGAACACGCGGGAAGCTACCGGCGCAGCCAATCAGAAGGCAGAAGGTGGAGACAAAGGGGCTGGTTTACATTCGGTTGTTGGCTGTTGGAGGAGCGGCGCGGAGGGAGAAGCAGCACAGCTGGGGAGGTGCCCAGTGACCTTCCCACCGCGCCCCACAGGGAGACCCTGAGCCCAGCACAGACCAGCCACAGGAGACTGAGGAGCGGGTCCCGGTCCGGCTACCGAGAGCCACCGACCTGTTCCCAGGACCCAGAGCAGGGAGCCTCAGCACCACCCGCCCCGCTAGGGCGAAGCCTGGTGAGAAACCCCCTGTTTGGTGGTTTGGCTTGTGAGTTGGAAGGTGCCAGTGAGTCCAGCCTGGCATCGCCCCCAGCGCTGACACCCAGCTCCCATTCTGCCTGGGCAGGGCTGGGCGGGCGGGGCAGGGCTGGGCTGGCCCCTTGTCAATGCTGGGCTGGAGGGTTTAAGGTGTTGTTGATGGTTTATTGTTCTAGCTCCTGTTGTTCTTCCCGTAGCCCCTCTCCTCTGTTCCCTGCACCCAGCACAGCTCCCCCTTGTCCAGCAGGGCTGCTGTGGGGTGGGGATAGTTATTTTATTCCGTGGGTGCTGGACTACACTCCTAGCGCACTGCTGGGTAGTAAACATTCCCCAGGGACAGCCTGCAGGCCATAAAGCTAACAGTGCAGGGGCAGCTGGGGGTGCTTCATAGTCCAAGGTGGCAAAGAATATGAAGAAAAGGTTCGTTTGACAAGACTTTTTTCCACCCAACCTTGTTGACGGGCATCACTTCTGCACCCCCCTGTCATTCTTTACCCCTGAATCCCAGAGCAGCTTTTCCAGCACTGGGCTCAGGGCTGATGTCAGGCTAACTGGCGCCAGTTACCTGGTGATTCCGCTGGCCCAGTTTGAATATTGCCCGTGAGCTCTCGGCTGCTGTTCTGGAATGTCCCCAGTGCTCCACGCTGGGTGAGCAGCTCCCAGGGCCAGGGAGGCAGAAACCTCCTCAGACAATTCCTCCAGGACTCTTCAATGCAACTCATCCAGGCCTGCTGATTTCAACGTGCTTCGCCCGACTCCATCCTGTTTGGCATCCTTCTTAGTTACTAATGCACTGGAGAGGAGTTCCTCATCTTCATGTGACGCCAGCTCTTCATCCTGCTTCTTTCCCAATCCAGAGCAGGCAGCAAATAAAACACTCCAAAAAACCCCAAACTCCTGCCAGTTAGATTTATTCCAAACAACAATTTTTCAGTTTTTTTTTTTTCATAACTGGGGAGGGGGCAGCTCTTACAGCTCTCTACAGCTCTCCGAAATACAGCGCCATTCTGCACACACAGCTTGTCCCTGAGCTGACAATATGGTGTTATCTTTTTAGCTCTTTGGTCTTTTGTCTCTTGCCTCCTTCTAGCATCAGGAGTTTCAGTGTGTGCAGCGTTCTGTCTCACTCTGCACCCCTCTGGATCTCTCCCAGCCTTTCTTCTCAGATAGATCAAAGTTCACCATGTTTATTTTCTCAACCTTGGCCTCTACGTCTCTCTCCTGCTGGTTTCAGAGCCATGCAGGGCTACGTTTATTGCTGAGAACTCTTTTCCAATTGCAGCAGATCCCTTCTCAATCACGGAGAATTCTCGCTCATGAACCCAACAGCCCTTGCAGCCTGGTAGCCCCTAGACCCATCTTGGGTGCGTCACATTGTAGCTTCCGGGGTTCCTCTGGGTTGTGATATTTCAGAATGGGAGCCAGCCAACCATCCTCTACTGTCTGCACTGCTTGCTGGGGTTAGTCCGTCCTCTCCCATAAGGAGTCTCGCTGTGTCGGTTGCCTCAGCATCTTCCAGCTCTCAGATAGATGGTTGCCAAATTTACCTCAATAATTGACCTTGGCCTGAAATCTCTGGACTCCTTTAGCATCCCAGGGACTCTGCATTTCTCCAGTTGCCCTCACTCTCTACATCACCTTCAGGCCTTTGGTGGTGAACAAATCTCCAAAGCCTGGCACCTCAGTTACTGTCAGCCTGAGCTTTTGTGACTCTTTCTCTGCATCTCTGTAAAAATTATAACAATTTGCAGAAGCCGGGACACCTGGGTTCTATTCCATCTCTGACCAGGCAGGGAGGGCGGCCTGGGGCTGGAGGAGGGACCTGCTTCTCCAGCCTAACTGCAGGTCTCAGGCCCTGACCCCACTGCCCGACACGGTGAGACTCCCCTGGGGTGCCAGTGCGGGGATGGTGCAGGGAGCTTTGGGAGCAGCCTGTCCTGTGAGGTGTGGCCAGCTGTGCGGATCCCAGGCCCAGGTGCCCAGCTGGGGAGAGGCTGCCTTGCCCCAGACTCACGGCTCCTCCCTGCTCGGTTCCAGGATGGACGTGCTCCGGCGGGTGCAGAGGAGGACTGCGCGGGTGGCCCCAGCGCCGGAGGGATGCAGCTGCCAGCAGCCCCGGGAGCAGAGCAGCCCCGCCATCCCCGCAGGGGTAGAAGCAGCTCCTGGCCAGCGCAGGAGGTGGAAGTGCCTGGCCTTCCTGCACAGCAGGACACCAGCACCCGGAGCAGGCGCTGAGGGGGCAGAGGCAGCGTCCACACGGACATTGAGGTGGACCTCATTCCGGCTGGGCAGGCGGGACCCAGCGCAGGAGGGGAGCTGGGCGAGGCGTCTGTGGGGCTGCTGGTGCTGGAAGGACAGCCCCCAGGAGAACAGCGCCACGGGGCAGCAGGAGGCATCACCCTGCCCGCTCCCTGCAGACCTCCCCACACCTACAGAGCAGGGGATGGGGGATCCCTGCCCTGTCAGCAGCACCAGCAGCTCAGCCTGCTCCCGAGGGGACAGCAGCAGCTCCCCGGAGGCTCCCTGGAGCTTGGATCCTGCCACATCCCCACTGCCCACAGGTGAGCAGAGCCCTGGCCCAGGGAGAGATGAGGGGCTAGTCACAGCCGGGGCCCCACTGCTCTGCTGCAGTTATTAGGGGATCCCAGCCAAGGGGTGTGGCCTGATCCATGTGCCCCACTGATTCAGCAGGAGTCACACAGCTGCCCCTGCAGCAGGGTATTGGGGGTGCAAGTGGGTCCGAGATGCTCTGGGGCAGCATCTCCCAGGGAAGCTGGACCAGTGTGGGGCCCTGTGTGCAAGGGGCCCTGGGGCTGAGAGGTCTGTGGCAGGGGCAGTGTGGGGCCCTCTCGGCCACGGGGCCCATGCATGGGACAGCGGAGTATTAACGCTTCTCTGTCTGCCATGCCCCCTCCTTCCCCTTCCTTCTCCCAGCAGCAGAATCAGCCTCTCTCCTTCTCTCCCCACGCAGGGACCCTCAGTAACCAGCTGGAGGGAGAAGATCTGTCACCAGAAGCGCAGGAAAAGGTGGAAGATCTGGCTGACGAAGAGGAGGTCGTAGAAGAGGAAAATGAAGAGGACGACGACATGACCATGGAGGAAGCTACCCGGAAGACCATCATGGAGCATCTCCAGGCTGGTGACATGGTACCAACATTGCCCAGATGAGCGGCAAACGAGTCCGTCCTGCCCTCGTCCCATCCCAGGTCCCTGCGGGGGGGCTAGTTCCAGAGAATCCACAGCTCCTAATGGACACATTGATCCCCTAGTGTCTGGGACCCCAGAAGGAGCCTTTGTCTCACACAGTCTTTGGTGCCTCACCCCACAAGCCCCGTCCCAGTCCCTGTCCGTGCTGCAGCAGGCCCTGGGTTCAGGAGTGGGGGGATTTCCAGCCTCCGCATAGTGGGCATGAGCCCAGGATCAGGGTTAGGGGGCCCCTTGGGACTCTGGCTAAAAGATTTTCTCTCTGTCCTCTCCCCCCCGTGGGGCTCAGACCATGGCAGAGGAGATCAGGTTCCTGCGCGCCATCCCCCCCCATGTGCTTCCATGCACAGAAGATCGGGCGGGACACCCTGGAGCCCCCCAGCTCCAAAGCGGCCGTGGCGCAGAGGATCGCGGTGAGTGAGACATGGCTCCGGGTGCTTGGCAGGAAGGCAGCATACGTGGGAGGAGAACATGGCTTGCCAGGACAGCAGGGCAGATCGGTGGGGCTGAGGAGGGGGAAGTAGAGAGCAGGGACCCCTAAGAACAGGACCTGGGCATCAACAGAAGGGAAATTGTGGGTGGAATGGCTAGGGGCCGGTGGGGAATCGTGGGGCTGGGGGCAGCTGATGGGGAGGGTGGGGAGGGTTGGGGGGTTTCAAGGGGTGTGAGGGGAAGGAGGGAATTGGGAGGACAGGGCCCAGCTGTGCTGGGGGATCCCACTGGCCGTGTCTGGGTGCTGGGCAGTCTCCTCTCTGGGCCTGAATCTCACACGCGGCTTCGTCTCCTCTGGGTCTCCCAGGAGCTGCTGGAGGCGCTGCCCTTGGACTCTGGGCCCAGCTCCATCCTGTCTGGCTCCTTGGTCGCCGTGGACAACCTCAGGTACCAGGGCCCGTGCCCGGCTCACCCAGCCTGTTACTCCGGCCAGAGCCGGGAGTCCCTGCACCCCCCACCACAAGGGTGTCATGGCAAAGAACTGATGTACAGAAGAGGTAGATGAGCTGCAGATGCAGATACCCAACCTCAAGACACCCATGGTCATGAACTGAGGTATGTGAGAACAAGTTGAGATCATTGCTATAGTAACCTATAGGAGAAGGACATTCCAATATTTGTAAGATGAGGAAATAGTAATAAGGAAAAGGGGGAAAGTCCTGCCGAATACTCATCAAACACAGCGGCCTCAGCGTATCGCATTATGAAAGTTGCCTCCCAGCCTAGGGGCAGTGGAGAAAGAGATGTAGCCCTTGGCAGGTGCCAGAATGATGGCCACTGGTGAGGAGGGGAAGGTGATGGTGGTGGTGAGGAAGACGATGGTGAACATGTCAGGTTGTTTTACAAGGGATGGTGTGACCCATCCGTTCACCTGAAAATGCCATGGCCAGAGCAGGTGCACAAGGAGAGCAGATTCTCCCAAACCAGTGGCCAACACTGCAGTAAATTCACCACGCAGTCACAAACGGGGCTTCTAACCCCCCACATCGGCTATCGAGAAGCTATAAACAAGAATCTACACAGCCCCATTTACTGCATTTCATTCTTAGGGTCCCAATCAGCCACTACGTCCAGTAAAGAGATAAGTTATTAAAACTCTCTGCTCTTTACCGAAATGTCTTCCTGATTCCCAGAAGGCCAGCCGCATTGCCAGATCAATATGAGTTGGGATCTTACCCAAAATACCATGCTCCCAGCCAATCCTTTAGTAACTAAAACTAGATTTTTATTACAAAAGGAAAGCGACAAAATAATAAGAGAGATCTTAAATTGGTCAAAGTAATCAGGTACATAAAAATGACTGTAAAGTCCATATATATCCGATTCTCAGTAGAACTGTGGCATTTGCAGCCTGGTACAGTCCCTCTGGTGTACACCCAGTACCTGGATAGGTCTCAGTCCTTTGTTTCACAGCTGCAGTTGGAGACGAGTTGATCCAGAGGTAGGAAGCAGGAATGAAGAGAAGATGGTGATGGTGCAGCTCCCTTTTATATCCCTTTGCAGGTGGCTTGTCCCTGACAAGTCACACAACACATTGAATGGAAAAGGTTCAGAGTCCTCTGTCCACAGGGCATGTTCTTACATGTCCTGGTGACTCAGGTAACTGGTTTAGCCCTGGCTTCTTTCCCTGGGCTCATTGTACCAGTAGGTTCCCTCAATGGGCGTTAGTGCTGCTGCATCCTGTCTGGGGTGTCGCCCAGAAACACAGCACAAGTTAAAATACAGATACGCCAGACATATTTAGAACTCAATACAACACTGACACACACATAGAAATGTGCTTTTCAGTCTTCCCAACGGTCCCTGACATGGCCGATCTCCTACAAATTATTGTAATTTTGAAATGTTGATGTTAAATAATTTTATAAATGGTCTCCCTAATCCAGACAGTATCACACCCTCCACACAAAACTCATGCAGAGAGGGATGTCCCGAGACACTGCTGAATGCATCACAGGAATTTTCCATTCTTGGTTCTGTATTGTTACAGCTTTTTACAGGTTTGAGGTTTCTAGAAAAGATCCCACAGGGCTCATTTTACAATTCTTGGCATTATCAACGAATTAGTTACTCGAGTTATCATTGGCGTTAATAGTAACCTGCACATTAATAGAAGTGTGCACTGACAAGCATTTGTGTCCTGCCATGCCTGCAGCACAGAGAGTTTGTCATTGGGGCAGTTTGTTTCATAGCCGTTATGGATTTTTGAACACGTAACTAGCAGCTTTTCTATTATCTCAGTATTCTCTGTAGCCTAGGCTTTTAGTGTAATTTACATCCTTGGGTGTTTGGTATTTCAGAGTTATTTATTTACAGGATTAGGTTTTTTTTTTTCTTCCTTGAAGGTTTGAAGTCTGGGCTCTCTGGTCTAACACAATCCATTGCCTGGCTCGGTGCGTGTGTCTCCTTTGCTACCAGCCTGGACAAACCTCCACCCCGCAGTCAGTCAGATAAATGACATCATCGCACACACTAGCTTGTTTTCTAGTGTAGGCACCCTGTACTTCTGGGGCCTTAGAACTTAATTGGGAGTTTTACAGCTGGGAAGATCCTGGGAGACTACAACTCCCATGATGCCTTGGGAAAAAAGGAGGGAGACTCTTCCCCTTGCAGGGAGTGAGAAAAAAGCATGTGGGGGACTCCAGTCTGGTGCTGGGGTGGAGCGCAGCCGAGGCTGGAAGCTGCTGGCTACTGCCTGCTGCCAGGGTCTCAGAGCTGCTGCTGGGAGCTGCTGGAGTTTGGACTGAGCAGGGAGCTACGGAGGTTGGTGGCATTGCCCAAGCAGGGCAGGGACTGAGCCTGGAGCTGACTGCGGTGGGCCTGCAGTGAAGCTGCTGTGAGTGTCCCCCCGCCCATTTGTTTGGGGCAGGGCTTGGAAAGGCAGGGGCACAGCAGAGAGACTTTGACTGAGCCTAAGAAGAGGCAGAGAGAGAGTCCCTTCAAGCAGGGCCAGGACTGCAGACATTTGGTTGAGCCAACTCCAAATCTCCAGCGTGGCACCTGGGCTGAACTGGTGCACTGCACCCACAGAGTGCTGTCTGCTGCTTCAGATCTGCCAGCTCGCCCACGCAAGCAAAGGGTCAGGCTCTGAACTCTAGGGCAGTGCCCACTCCGGAGGTGGGGTGAAGAGTGGCAGTGTAGATGGCAGCTAGACAAGTTTCGTGTATTACCAATACACTAGTTTTATGAATTGATTCATTCAGTGCCCCTGTGGATTTAAAATAACCGTGGTGTTTAATTTCAGTCTGTGATTCCATATTTCGCTAATTTGCTCAGTAAAGGTGTGTTAACTTAATGTAACTAGAGTGGACGTTTCGTGTGTATAATTGCCATTGCTGAGTTAGACTATGGCACAGATTGTTATAATCATTAGACAAGGTTTAGTTCTGGAAGCTCCCAAGACCGCTATTGAGCATGTGCAGGGGCCAGCCAGCTGGAGGCACTGCCAGTGTTAAATTCCTTTAGAAGTAAAGGGACTGCAGCAGAGGGGTGGGCAGAGGATTCCCACCTGTCCTGCATCGTCACTGGGATACTCAGAATTTCTGACTGTTTTCCTGAACCTTATTGAATGTAAAGGACCCTGTTTGCTTCAGTGAACTTGTTATCTGCAACGTCATGGAGCATCATAAGCGGTTACACGAGTTTTCAAATTTTCAACTGTTCCCACTTCCAAGGCTGGATTCTGTCTTAAGGAGATACTGACCCCTTTCCATCCCCATTCTAGAAACAGGGCTCTGATGGCCTTGACTACCGCTCCCTGATTCCACAGTAAGGCCGCAGTCGTGGCCCCAGTAAGGACCCCTTACTGATTCTGGTACTGGTCCCACTAAGGCCCCATAAATGGTTGTGATACTGGTCCCAGTAACGCTGACGTACTAGTCCCAGTAATGCCCCCTTACTTGTTGAGTTACTAGTCCCAGTAGGCCGCAGTACTGGTCCAAGTAAGGCCACCTTACTGGTCAGGGTCTGGTCCCAGTAAGGCCGCAGTATTGGTCCCAGTAAGGCCCCCTTACTGGTTTTGGTACTGATCCCAGTAAGGCTGCAGTACTGGTCCCAGCAAGGCTCCCTCACTGGTCAGGGTCTGGTCCCAGAAAGGCCGCAGTACTGGTCCCAGTAAGGCCCTCTTACTGGTTTTGGTACTGGTCCCAGTAATGCCACAGTACTGGTCCCAGTAAGGCCCCCTTACTGGTTCTGGAAATGGTCCCAGTAAGGACGCAGTACTGTTCCCAGTAAGGCCCCCCTTAATGGTTTTGGCACTGGTACCAGTAAGGCCGCAGTACTGGTCCCAGTAAGGCCCCCTAACTGGTTCTGGAACTGGTCCCAGTAAGGGCGCACTACTACGTCCCAGTAAGGCCCCCTTACTGGTTCTGGAACTGGTCGCAGTACTGGTCCCCGTAAGGCCCTCTTACTGGTTCTGGAACTGGTCCCAGTAAGGCCCCCTTACTGGTCAGGGTCTGGTCCCAGTAAGGCCGCAGTACTGGTCCCAGTAAGGCCCCCTTACATGTACTGGTACTGGTCCCAGTAAGGCCCCCTTACTGGTCAGGATCTGGTCCCAGTAAGTCCGCAATCCCCGTAAGGCCGCAGTACTGGTCCCAGTAAGGCCCCCTTACTGGTTTTGGTACTAGACTCAGTAAGGCCGCAGTACTCGTCCCAGTAAGGCCCCCTTACTAGTTCTGGAACTGCTCCCAGTAAGGCCGCAGTACTGGTCCCAGTAAGGCCCCCTTACTGGTTTTGCAAATGGTCCCAGTAAGGGCGCAGTACTGGTCCCAGTAAGGCCCCCTAACATGTTAAAGTACAGGTCCCAGTAAGGCCGCAGTACTGGTCCCAGTAAGGCCCCCTTACTGGTTCTGGAAATGGTCCCAGTAATGCCCGCTTACTGTTTTTGGTACTAGTCCCAGTTAGGAGGCAGTACTGGTCCCAGTCTGGCCCCCTTACTGGTTTTGCTACTGGTCCCAGTAAGGCCGCAGTACTGGTCCCAGTAAGACCCCCTTACTGGTACTGGAACTGGTCCCAGTAAGGCCGCAGTACTGGTCCCAGTAAGGCCCCCTAACATGTTAAAGTACAGGTCCCAGTAAGGCCGCAGTACTGGTCCCAGTAAGGCCCCCTTACTGGTTCTGGAAATGGTCCCAGTAATGCCCGCTTACTGTTTTTGGTACTAGTCCCAGTTAGGAGGCAGTACTGGTCCCAGTATGGCCCCCTTACTGGTTTTGGTACTGGTCCCAGTAAGGCTGCAGTACTGGTCCCAGTAAGGCCACCTTACTGGTTTTGGCACTGGTCACATTAAGGCCGCAGTACTGGTCCTAGTAAGGCCCTCTTACTGGTTTTCTTACTGCTCCCAGTAAGGCCGCAGTACTGGTCCCAGTAAGGCCCTTTACTGGTTCTGGAACTGTTCCAAGTAAGGCCGCAGTACTGCTCCCAGTAACGCCAGCTTGCTGGTTCTGGAACTGATCCCAGTAAGGCCGCAGTAGTGGTCCCAGTACGGCCCCTTACTGGTTCTGGAAATGGTCCCAGTTAGGCCGCAGTACTGGTCCCTGTATGGCCCCCTTACTGGTTTTGGTACTGGTCACAGTAAGGCCGCAGTACTGGTCCCAGTAAGGCCCCCTTACTGGTTCTGGTACTGGTCCCAGTAAGGCCGCAGTACTGGTCCCAGTAAGGCCCCCCTACTGGTTCTGGAACTGGTCCCAGTAAGGCCGCATTACTTGTCCAAGTAAGGCCCCCTTACTGGTTCTTGAACTGGTCCCAGTAAGGCAGCAGTACTGGTCCCAATAAGGCCCCCTTACTGGTTCTGGAACTGGTCCCAGTAAGGCCGCAGTACTGGTCCCAGTAAGGCCCCCTTACTGGTTTTGGTACTGGTCCCAGTAAGGCCGCATTACTGGTCCCAGTAAGGCCCCCTTACTGGTTCTGGAACTGGTCCCAGTAAGGCCGCATTACTGGTCCCAGTAAGGCCCCCTTACTGGTTCTGGTACTGGTCCCAGTAAGGCCGCAGTACTGGTCCCAGTAAGGCCCCCTTACTGGTTCTGGAACTGGTCCCAGTAAGGCCGCAGTACTGGTCCCAGTAAGGCCCCCTTACTGGGTTTGGTACTGGTCCCAGTAAGGCCGCAGTACTGGTCCCAGTAAGGACCCCTTACTGGTTCTGGAACTGGTCCCAGTAAGGCCGCAGTACTGGTCCCAGTAAGGCCCCCTTACTGGTTCTGGAACTGGTCCCAGTAAGGCCGCAGTACTGGTCCCAGTAAGGCCCCCTTACTGGTTCTGGTACTGGTCCCAGTATGGGCGCAGTACTGGTCCCAGTAAGGCCCCCTTACTGGTTTTGGTACTGGTCCCAGTAAGGCCGAAGTACTGGTCCCAGTAAGGCCCCTTACTGGTTCTGGTACTGGTCACAGTAAGGCAGCAGTACTGGTCCCAGTAAGGCCCCCTTACTGGTTCTGGAACTGGTCCCAGTAAGGCCGCAGTACTGGTCCCAGTAAGGCCCCCTTACTGGTTCTGGAACTGGTCCCAGTAAGGCCGCAGTACTGGGCCCAGTAAGGCCCCCTTACTGGTTCTGGAACTGGTCCCAGTAAGGCAGCAGTACTGGTCCCAGTAAGGCCCCCTTACTGGTTCTGGAACTGGTCCCAGTAAGGCCGCAGTACTGGTCCCAGTAAGGCCCCCTTACTGGTTTTGGTACTGGTCCCAGTAAGGCCGCAGTACTGGTCCCAGTAAGGCCCCCTTACTGGTTTCTGGTACTGGTCCCAGTAAGGCCGCAGTACTGGTCCCAGTAAGGCCCCCTTACTGGTTCTGGAACTGGTCCCAGTAAGGCCGCAGTACTGGTCCCAGTAAGGCCCCCTTACTGGTTCTGGTACTGGTCCCAGTAAGGCCGCAGTACTGGTCCCACTAAGGCCCCCTTACTGGTTCTGGTACTGGTCCCAGTAAGGCCGCAGTACTGGTCCCAGTAAGGCCCCCTTACTGGTTCTGGAACTGGTCCCAATAAGGCCGCAGTACTGGTCCCAGTAAGGCCTCCATATTGGTTCTGGAACTGGTCCCCGTTCGGCCGCAGTACTGGTCCCAGTTAGGCCCCCTTACTGGTTCTGGTACTGGTCCCAGTAAGGCTGCAGTACTGGTCCCAGTAAGGCCCCCTTACTGGTTCTGGAACTGGTCCCAGTAAGGCCGCAGTACTGGTCCCAGTAAGGCCCCCTTACTGGTTCTGGTACTGGTCCCAGTAAGGCTGCAGTACTGGTCCCAGTAAGGCCCCCTTACTGGTTCTGGAACTGGTCCCAGTAAGGCCGCAGTACTGGTCCCAGTAAGGCCCCCTTACTGGTTTTGGTACTGGTCCCAGTAAGGCTTAAAAGGCCGCAGTACTGGTCCCAGTAAGGCCCCCTTACTGGTTCTGGAACTGGTCCCAGTAAGGCCGCAGTACTGGTCCCAGTAAGGCCCCCTTACTGGTTCTGGAACTGGTCCCAGTACGGCCGCAGTACTGGTCCCAGTAAGGCCCCCTTACTGGTTCTGGAACTGGTCCCAGTAAGGCCGCAGTACTGGTCCCAGTAAGGCCCCTTACTGGTTCTGGTACTGGTCACAGTAAGGCAGCAGTACTGGTCCCAGTAAGGCCCCCTTACTGGTTCTGGAACTGGTCCCAGTAAGGCCGCAGTACTGGTCCCAGTAAGGCCCCCTTACTGGTTCTGGAACTGGTCCCAGTAAGGCCGCAGTACTGGTCCCAGTAAGGCCCCCTTACTGGTTATGGTAATGGTCCCAGTAAGGCCGCAGTACTGGTCCCAGTAACGCCCCCTTACTGGTTCTGGTACTGGTCCCAGTAAGGCTGCAGTACTGGTCCCAGTAAGGCCCCCTTACTGGTTCTGGAAATGGTCCCAGTAAGGCCGCAGTACTGGTCCCAGTAAGGCCCCCTTACTGGTTCTGGAACTGGTCCCAGTAAGGCCGCAGTACTGGTCCCAGTAAGGCCCCCTTACTGGTTCTGGAACTGGTCCGAGTAAGGCCGCAGTACTGGTCCCAGTAAGGCCCCCTTACTGGTTCTGGAACTGGTCCCAGTAAGGTCGCAGTACTGGTCCCAGTAAGGCCCCCTTACTGGTTCTGGAACTGGTCTCAGTAAGGCCGCAGTACTGGTCCCAGTAAGGCCCCCTTACTGGTTCTGGTACTGGTCACAGTAAGGCCGCAGTACTGTTCCCAGTAAGGCCCCCTTACTGGTTTCTGGTACTGGTCCCAGTAAGGCTGCAGTACTGGTCCCAGTAAGGCCCCTTACTGGTTCTGGAAATGGTCCCAGTAAGGCCGCAGTACTGGTCCCAGTAAGGCCCCCTTACTGGTTCTGGTACTGGTCCCAGTAAGGCCGCAGTACTGGTCCCAGTAAGGCCCCCTTACTGGTTCTGGAACTGGTCCCAGTAAGGCCGCAGTACTGGTCCCAGTAAGGCCCCCTTACTGGTTCTGGAACTGGTCCCAGTAAGGCCGCAGTACTGGTCCCAGTAAGGCCCCCTTACTGGTTCTGGTACTGGTCCCAGTAAGGCCGCAGTACTGGTCCCAGTAAGACCCCTTACTGGTACTGGAACTGGTCCCAGTAAGGCCGCAGTACTGGTCCCAGTAAGGCCCCCTTACATGTTGGTACTGGTCCCAGTAAGGCCGCAGTACTGGTC
Source organism: Emydura macquarii macquarii (assembly GCF_026122565.2). NCBI lineage: Eukaryota > Metazoa > Chordata > Testudines > Chelidae > Emydura > Emydura macquarii. The sequence goes on from NW_027130983.1 coordinate 34,679, forward strand.
CCAGTAAGGCCCCTTACTGGTTCTGGAACTGGTCCCAGTACTGGTCCCAGTAAGGCCCCCTTACTGGTTCTGGAACTGGTCCCAGTAAGGCCGCATTACTTGACCCAGTAAGGCCCACTTACTGGTTCTGGTACTGGTCCCAGTAAGGCCGCAGTACTGGTCCCAGTAAGGCCCCTTACTGGTTCTGGAACTGATCCCAGAAAGGCCGTATTACTGGTCCCAGTAAGGCCCCCTTTCTAGTTCTGGTACTGGTCCCAGTAAGGCCGCAGTGTTTGGTTGGCTGGTCACATTAAGGCCGCAGTACTGGTCCCAGTAAGGCCCCCTTACTGGTTCTGGAACTGGTCCCAGTAAGGCCCGCAGTACTGGTTTTACTGGTACTGGAACTGGTCCCAGTAAGGCCGCAGTACTGGTCCCAGTATGGCCCCCTTACTGGTTTGGTACTGGTCCCAGTAAGGCCGCAGTACTGGTCCCAGTAAGGCCCCCTTATTGGTTCTGGAACTGGTCCCAGTAAGGCCGCAGTACTGGTCCCAGTAAGGCCCCCTTACTGGTTCTGGAACTGGTCCCAGTAAGGCCGCAGTACTGTTCCCATTACGGGCCTCTTACTGGTTTCTGGAACTGGTCCCAGTAAGGCCGCAGTACTGGTCCCAGTAAGGCCCCCTTACTGGTTTACTGGTAAGGCCGCTGGTCCCAGTAAGGCCCCCTTACTGGTTCTGGAACTGGTCCCAGTAAGGCCGCAGTACTGGTCCCAGTAAGGCCCCCTTACTTGTTCTGGTACTGGTCCCAGTAAGGCCGCAGTACTGGTCCCAGTAAGGCCCCCTTACTGGTTCTGGAACTGGTCCCAGTAAGGCCGCAGTACTGGTCCCAGTAAGGCCCCTTACTGGTTCTGGTACTGGTCACAGTAAGGCAGCAGTACTGGTCCCAGTAAGGCCCCCTTACTGGTTCTGGAACTGGTCCCAGTAAGGCCGCAGTACTGGTCCCAGTAAGGCCCCCTTATTGGGTCTGGAACTGGTCCCAGTAAGGCCGCAGTACTGGTCCCAGTAAGGCCCCCTTACTGGTTTTGGTACTGGTCCCAGTAAGGCCGCAGTACTGGTCCCTGTAAGGCCCCCTTACTGGTTATGGTACTGGTCCCAGTAAGGCTGCAGTACTAGTCCCAGTAAGGCCCCCCTACTGGTTCTGGAACTGGTCCCAGTAAGGCCGCAGTACTGGTCCCAGTAAGGCCCCCTTACTGGTTCTGGAACTGATCCCAGTAAGGCCGCAGTACTGGTCCCAGTAAGGCCCCCTTACTGGTTCTGGTACTGGTCCCATTAAGGCCACAGTACTGATCCCAGTAAGGCCCCCTTACTGGTTCTGGAACTGGTCCCAGTAAGGCCGCAGTACTGGTCCCATTAAGGCCCCCTTACTGGTTCTGGAACTGGTCCCAGTAAGGCCGCAGTACTGGTCCCAGTAAGGCACCCTTACTGGTCAGGGTCTGGTCCCAGTAAGGCCGCAGTACTGGTCCCAGTAAGGCCCCCTTACTGGTTTTGGTACTGGTCCCAGTAAGGCCGCAGTAGTGGTCTCAGTAGGACCCCCTTACTGGTACTGGATGTGGTCCCAGTAAGGCCGCAGTACTGGTCCCAGTAAGGCCCCCTTACTGGTTCTGGAACTGGTCCCAGTAAGGCCGCAGTACTGGTCCCAGTAAGGCCCCCTTACTGGTTATGGAACTGGTCCCAGTAAGGCCGCAGTACTGGTCCCAGTAAGGCCCCCTTACTGGTTCTGGAACTGGTCCCAGTAAGGCCGCAGTACTGGTCCCAGTAAGGCCCCCTTACTGGTTCTGGAACTGGTCCCAGTAAGGCCGCAGTACTGGTCCCAGTAAGGCCCCCTTATTGGGTCTGGAACTGGTCCCAGTAAGGCCGCAGTACTGGTCCCAATAAGGCCCCCTTACTGGTTCTGGAACTGGTCCCAGTAAGGCCGCAGTACTGGTCCCAGTAAGGCCCCCTTACTGGTTCTGGAACTGGTCCCAGTAAGGCCGCAGTACTGGTCCCAGTAAGGCCCCCTTACTGGTTCTGGAACTGGTCCCAGTAAGGCCGCAGTACTGGTCCCAGTAAGGCCCCCTTACTGGTTCTGGAACTGGTCCCAGTAAGGCCGCAGTACTGGTCCCAGTAAGGCCCCCTTACTGGTTCTGGAACTGGTCCCAGTAAGGCCGCAGTACTGGTCCCAGTAAGGCCCCCTTACTGGTTCTGGAACTGGTCCCAGTAAGGCCGCAGTACTGGTCCCAGTAAGGCCCCCTTACTGGTTCTGGTACTGGTCCCAGTAAGGCCGCAGTACTGGTCCCAGTAAGGCCCCCTTACTGGTTCTGGAACTGGTCCCAGTAAGGCCGCAGTACTGGTCCCAGTAAGGCCCCCTTACTGGTTCTGGAACTGGTCCCAGTAAGGCCGCAGTACTGGTCCCAGTAAGGCCCCCTTACTGGTTCTGGAACTGGTCCCAGTAAGGCCGCAGTACTGGTCCCAGTAAGGCCCCCTTACTGGTTCTGGAACTGGTCCCAGTAAGGCCGCAGTACTGGTCCCAGTAAGGCCCCCTTACTGGTTCTGGAACTGGTCCCAGTAAGGCCGCAGTACTGGTCCCAGTAAGGCCCCCTTACTGGTTCTGGAACTGGTCCCAGTAAGGCCGCAGTACTGGTCCCAGTAAGGCCCCCTTACTGGTTCTGGAACTGGTCCCAATAAGGCCGCAGTACTGGTCCCAGTAAGGCCCCCTTACTGGTTCTGGAACTGGTCCCAGTAAGGCCGCAGTACTGGTCCCAGTAAGGCCCCCTTACTGGTTCTGGAACTGGTCCCAGTAAGGCCGCAGTACTGGTCCCAGTAAGGCCCCCTTACTGGTTCTGGAACTGGTCCCAGTAAGGCCGCAGTACTGGTCCCAGTAAGGCCCCCTTACTGGTTCTGGAACTGGTCCCAGTAAGGCCGCAGTACTGGTCCCAGTAAGGCCCCCTTACTGGTTCTGGAACTGGTCCCAGTAAGGCCGCAGTACTGGTCCCAGTAAGGCCCCCTTACTGGTTCTGGAACTGGTCCCAGTAAGGCCGCAGTACTGGTCCCAGTAAGGCCCCCTTACTGGTTCTGGTACTGGTCCCAGTAAGGCCGCAGTACTGGTCCCAGTAAGGCCCCCTTACTGGTTCTGGAACTGGTCCCAGTAAGGCCGCAGTACTGGTCCCAGTAAGGCCCCCTTACTGGTTCTGGAACTGGTCCCAGTAAGGCCGCAGTACTGGTCCCAGTAAGGCCCCCTTACTGGTTCTGGAACTGGTCCCAGTAAGGCCGCAGTACTGGTCCCAGTAAGGCCCCCTTACTGGTTCTGGAACTGGTCCCAGTAAGGCCGCAGTACTGGTCCCAGTAAGGCCCCCTTACTGGTTCTGGAACTGGTCCCAGTAAGGCCGCAGTACTGGTCCCAGTAAGGCCCCCTTACTGGTTCTGGAACTGGTCCCAGTAAGGCCGCAGTACTGGTCCCAGTAAGGCCCCCTTACTGGTTCTGGAACTGGTCCCAGTAAGGCCGCAGTACTGGTCCCAGTAAGGCCCCCTTACTGGTTCTGGAACTGGTCCCAGTAAGGCCGCAGTACTGGTCCCAGTAAGGCCCCCTTACTGGTTCTGGAACTGGTCCCAGTAAGGCCGCAGTACTGGTCCCAGTAAGGCCCCCTTACTGGTTCTGGAACTGGTCCCAGTAAGGCCGCAGTACTGGTCCCAGTAAGGCCCCCTTACTGGTTCTGGAACTGGTCCAGTAAGGCCGCAGTACTGGTCCCAGTAAGGCCCCCTTACTGGCTCTGGAACTGGTCCCAGTAAGGCCGCAGTACTGTTCCTAGTAAGGCCCCCTTACTGGTTCTGGAACTGGTCCCAGTAAGGCCGCAGTACTGGTCCCAGTAAGGCTCCCTTACTGGTTCTGGAAATGGTCCCAGTAAGGCCGCAGTACTGGTCCCAGTAAGGCCCCCTTACTGGTTCTGGAACTGGTCCCAGTAAGGCCGCAGTACTGGTCCCAGTAAGGCCCCCTTACTGGTTCTGGAACTGGTCCCAGTAAGGCCGCAGTACTGGTCCCAGTAAGGCCCCCTTACTGGTTCTGGAACTGGTCCCAGTAAGGCCGCAGTACTGGTCCCAGTAAGGCCCCCTTACTGGTTCTGGAACTGGTCCCAGTAAGGCCGCAGTACTGGTCCCAGTAAGGCCCCCTTACTGGTTCTGGAACTGGTCCCAGTAAGGCCGCAGTACTGGTCCCAGTAAGGCCCCCTTACTGGTTCTGGAACTGGTCCCAGTAAGGCCGCAGTACTGGTCCCAGTAAGGCCCCCTTACTGGTTCTGGAACTGGTCCCAGTAAGGCCGCAGTACTGGTCCCAGTAAGGCCCCCTTACTGGTTCTGGAACTGGTCCCAGTAAGGCCGCAGTACTGGTCCCAGTAAGGCCCCCTTACTGGTTCTGGAACTGGTCCCAGTAAGGCCGCAGTACTGGTCCCAGTAAGGCCCCCTTACTGGTTCTGGAACTGGTCCCAGTAAGGCCGCAGTACTGGTCCCAGTAAAGGCCCCTGACTGATTCTGGAACTGGTCCAAGTAAGGCCGCAGGACTGGTCCCAGTAAGGCCCCCTTACTGGTTCTGGAACTGGTCCCAGTAAGGCCGCAGTACTGGTCCCAGTAAGGCCCCCTTACTGGTTCTGGAACTGGTCCCAGTAAGGCCGCAGTACTGGTCCCAGTAAGGCCCCCATACTGGTTCTGGAACTGGTCCCAGTAAGGCCGCAGTACTGGTCCCAGTAAGGCCCCCTTACTGGTTCTGGAACTGGTCCCAGTAAGGCCGCAGTACTGGTCCCAGTAAGGCCCCCTGACTGGTTCTGGAACTGGTCCCAGTCAGGCCGCAGTACTGGTCCCAGTAAGGCCCCCTTACTGGTTCTGGAACTGGTCCCAGTAAGGCCGCAGTACTGGTCCCTGTAATGCCCCCTTACTGGTTCTGGAACTGGTCCCAGTAAGGCCGCAGTACTGGTCCCAGTAAGGCCCCCTTACTGGTTCTGGAACTGGTCCCAGTAAGGCCGCAGTACTGGTCCCAGTAAGGCCCCCTTACTGGTTCTGGAACTGGTCCCAGTAAGGCCGCAGTACTGGTCCCAGTAAGGCCCCCTTACTGGTTCTGGAACTGGTCCCAGTAAGGCCGCAGTACTGGTCCCAGTAAGGCCCCCTTACTGGTTCTGGAACTGGTCCCAGTAAGGCCGCAGTACTGGTCCCAGTAAGGCCCCCTTACTGGTTCTGGAACTGGTCCCAGTAAGGCCGCAGTACTGGTCCCAGTAAGGCCCCCTTACTGGTTCTGGAACTGGTCCCAGTAAGGCCCCGCACTGGTACTGGTACTGGTCCCAGTAAGGCCCTTATTGGGTCTGGAACTGGTCCCAGTAAGGCAGCAGTACTGGTCCCAGTAAGGCCCCCTTACTGGTTCTGGAACTGGTCCCAATAAGGCCGCAGTACTGGTCCCAGTAAGGCCACCATACTGGTTCTGGAACTGGTCCCAGTAAGGCCGCATTACTGGTCCCAGTAAGGCCCCCTTACTGGTTCTGGAACTGGTCCCAGTAAGGCCGCAGTACTGGTCCCAGTAAGGCCCCCTTACTGGTTCTGGAACTGGTCCCAGTAAGGCCGCAGTACTGGTCCCAGTAAGGCCCCCTTACTGGTTCTGGAACTGGTCCCAGTAAGGCCGCAGTACTGGTCCCAGTAAGGCCCCCTTACTGGTTCTGGAACTGGTCCCAGTAAGGCCGCAGTACTGGTCCCAATAAGGCCCCCTTACTGGTTCTGGAACTGGTCCCATTAAGGCCGCAGTACTGGTCCCAGTAAGGCCCCTTACTGGTTCTGGAACTGGTCCCAGTAAGGCCGCATACTGGTCCCAGTAAGGCCCCCTTACTGGTTCTGGAACTGGTCCCAGTAAGGCCGCAGTACTGGTCCCAGTAAGGCCCCCTTACTGGTTCTGGAACTGGTCCCAGTAAGGCCGCAGTACTGGTCCCAGTAAGGCCCCCTTACTGGTTCTGGAACTGGTCCCAGTAAGGCCGCAGTACTGGTCCCAGTAAGGCCCCCTTACTGGTTCTGGAACTGGTCCCAGTAAGGCCGCAGTACTGGTCCCAGTAAGGCCCCCTTACTGGTTCTGGAACTGGTCCCAGTAAGGCCGCAGTACTGGTCCCAGTAAGGCCCCCTTACTGGTTCTGGAACTGGTCCCAGTAAGGCCGCAGTACTGGTCCCAGTAAGGCCCCCTTACTGGTTCTGGAACTGGTCCCAGTAAGGCCGCAGTACTGGTCCCAGTAAGGCCCCCTTACTGGTTCTGGTACTGGTCCCAGTAAGGCCGCAGTACTGGTCCCAGTAAGGCCCCCTTACTGGTTCTGGTACTGGTCCCAGTAAGGCCTGCAGTACTGGTCCCAGTAAGGCCCCCTTACTGGTTCTGGAACTGGTCCCAGTAAGGCCGCAGTACTGGTCCCAGTAAGGCCCCCTTACTGGTTCTGGAACTGGTCCCAGTAAGGCCGCAGTACTGGTCCCAGTAAGGCCCCCTTACTGGTTCTGGAACTGGTCCCAGTAAGGCCGCAGTACTGGTCCCAGTAAGGCCCCCTTACTGGTTCTGGAACTGGTCCCAGTAAGGCCGCAGTACTGGTCCCAGTAAGGCCCCCTTACTGGTTCTGCAACTGGTCCCAGTAAGGCCGCAGTACTGGTCCCAGTAAGGCCCCCTTACTGGTTCTGGAACTGGTCCCAGTAAGGCCGCAGTACTGGTCCCTGTAAGGCCCCCTTACTGGTTTTGGTACTGGTCCCAGTAAGGCTGCAGTACTGGTCCCAGTAAAGCAGTACCCCAGTTACTGGTTCTGGAACTGGTCCCAGTAAGGCCGCAGTACTGGTCCCAGTAAGGCCCCCTTACTGGTTCTGGAACTGGTCCCAGTAAGGCCGCAGTACTGGTCCCAGTAAGGCCCCTTACTGGTTCTGGTACTGGTCACAGTAAGGCAGCAGTACTGGTCCCAGTAAGGCCCCCTTACTGGTTCTGGAACTGGAACTGGTCCCAGTAAGGCCGCTTAGTACTGGTCCCAGTAAGGCTGCAGTACTGGTCCCAGTAAGGCCCCCTTCCTGGTTCTGGAACTGGTCCCAGTAAGGCCGCAGTACTGGTCCCAGTAAGGCCCCCTTACTGGTTCTGGAACTGGTCCCAGTAAGGCCGCAGTACTGGTCCCAGTAAGGCCCCCTTACTGGTTCTGGAACTGGTCCCAGTAAGGCCGCAGTACTGGTCCCAGTAAGGCCCCCTTACTGGTTCTGGAACTGGTCCCAGTAAGGCCGCAGTACTGGTCCCAGTAAGGCCCCCTTACTGGTTCTGGAACTGGTCCCAGTAAGGCCGCAGTACTGGTCCCAGTAAGGCCCCCTTACTGGTTCTGGAACTGGTCCCAGTATGGCCGCAGTACTGGTCCCAGTAAGGCCCCCTTACTGGTTCTGGAACTGGTCCCAGTAAGGCCGTAGTACTGGTCCCAGTAAGGCCCCCTTACTGGTACTGGAACTGGTCCCAGTAAGGCCGCAGTACTGGTACCAGAATGGCCCCCTTACTGGTTTTGGTACTGGTCCCAGTACCAGTACTGGTCCCAGTAAGGCCCCCTTACTGGTTCTGGAACTGGTCCCAGTAAGGCCGCAGTACTGGTCCCAGTAAGGCCCCCTTACTGGTTCTGGAACTGGTCCCAGTAAGGCCGCAGTACTGGTCCCAGTAAGGCCCCCTTACTGGTTCTGGAACTGGTCCCAGTAAGGCCGCAGTACTGGTCCCAGTAAGGCCCCCTTACTGGTTCTGGAACTGGTCCCAGTAAGGCCGCAGTACTGGTCCCAGTAAGGCCCCCTTACTGGTTCTGGAACTGGTCCCAGTAAGGCCGCAGTACTGGTCCCAGTAAGGCCCCCTTACTGGTTCTGGAACTGGTCCCAGTAAGGCCGCAGTACTGGTCCCAGTAAGGCCCCCTTACTGGTTCTGGAACTGGTCCCAGTAAGGCAGTACTGGTCCCAGTACTGGTCCCAGTAAGGTACTGGTCCCCCCTTACTGGTTCTGGAACTGGTCCCAGTAAGGCCGCAGTACTGGTCCCAGTAAGGCCCCCTTACTGGTTCTGGAACTGGTCCCAGTAAGGCCGCAGTACTGGTCCCAGTAAGGCCCCCTTACTGGTTCTGGAACTGGTCCCAGTAAGGCCGCAGTACTGGTCCCAGTAAGGCCCCCTTACTGGTTCTGGTACTGGTCCCAGTAAGGCCGCAGGACTGGTCCAAGTAAGGCCCCCTTACTGGTTCTGGAACTGGTCCCAGTAAGGCTGCAGTACTGCTCCCAGTAAGGCCCCCTTACTGGTTCTGGAACTGGTCCCAGTAAGGCTGGCGTACTGGTCCCAGTAAGGCCCCCTTACTGGTTCTGGAACTGGTCCCAGTAAGGCCGCATTACTGGTACCAGTAAGGCCCCGTTACTGGTTCTGGAAATGGTCCCAGTAAGGCCCCAGTACTGGTCCCAGTAAGGCCCCCTTACTGGTTCTGGAACTGGTCCCAGTAAGGCCGCAGTACTGGTCCCAGTAAGGCCCCCTTACTGGTTCTGGAACTGGTCCCAGTAAGGCCCCCTTACTGGTTCTGGAACTGGTCCCAGTAAGGCCGCAGTACTGGTCCCAGTAAGGCCCCCTTACTGGTTCTGGTACTGGTCCCAGTAAGGCCGCAGTACTGGTCCCAGTAAGGCCCCCTTACTGGTTCTGGAACTGGTCCCAGTAAGGCCGCAGTACTGGTCCCAGTAAGGCCCCCTTACTGGTTCTGGAACTGGTCCCAGTAAGGCCGCAGTACTGGTCCCAGTAAGGCCCCCTTACTGGTTCTGGAACTGGTCCCAGTAAGGCCGCAGTACTGGTCCCAGTAAGGCCCCCTTACTGGTTCTGGAACTGGTCCCAGTAAGGCCGCAGTACTGGTCCCAGTAAGGCCACCTTTCTGGTTCTGGAACTGGTCCCAGTAAGGCCGCAGTACTGGTCCCAGTAAGGCCCCCTTACTGGTTCTGGAACTGGTCCCAGTAAGGCCGCAGTACTGGTCCCAGTAAGGCCCCTTTACTGGTTCTGGAACTGGTCCCAGTAAGGCCGCAGTACTGGTCCCAGTAAGGCCCCCTTACTGGTTCTGGAACTGGTCCCAGTAAGGCCGCAGTACTGGTTCCAGTAAGGCCCCCTTACTGGTCCCAATAAGGCCGCAGTACTGGTCCCAGTAAGGCCCCCTTACTGGTTCTGGAACTGGTCCCAGTAAGGCCGCAGTACTGGTCCCAGTAAGGCCCCCTTACTGGTTCTGGAACTGGTCCCAATAAGGCCGCAGTACTGGTCCCAGTAAGGCCCCCTTACTGGTTCTGGAACTGGTCCCAGTAAGGCCGCAGTACTGGTCCCAGTAAGGCCCCCTTACTGGTTTACTGGTCCCAGTAAGGCCGCAGTACTGGTCCCAGTAAGGCCCCCTTACTGGTTCTGGTACTGGTCACAGTAAGGCCGCAGTACTGTTCCCAGTAAGGCCCCCTTACTGGTTCTGGAACCTGTCCCAGTAAGGCCGCAGTACTGGTCCCAGTAAGGCCCCCTTACTGGTTCTGGTACTGGTCACAATAAGGCCGCAGTACTGGTCCCAGTAAGGCCCCCTTACTGGTTCTGGAACTGGTCCCAGTAAGGCCGCAGTACTGGTCCCAGTAAGGCCCCCTTACTGGTTCTGGAACTGGTCCCAGTAAGGCCGCAGTACTGGTCCCAGTAAAGCCCCCTTACTGTTTCTGCTACTGGTCCCAGTAAGTCCGCAGTACTGGTCCCAGTAAGGGCGGCGTACTGGTTCTGGAACTGGTCCAAGTAAGGCCGCATTACTGGGCCCAGTAAGGCCCACGTACTGGTTCTGGTACTGGTCCCAGTAAGGCCGCAGTACTGGTCCCAGTAAGGCCCCCTTACTGGTTCTGGAACTGGTCCCAGTAAGGCCGCAGTACTGGTCCCAGTAAGGCCCCCTTACTGGTTCTGGAACTGGTCCCAGTAAGGCCGCAGTACTGGTCCCAGTAAGGCCCCCTTACTGGTTCTGGAACTGGTCCCAGTAAGGCCGCAGTACTGGTCCCAGTAAGGCCCCCTTACTGGTTCTGGAACTGGTCCCAGTAAGGCCGCAGTACTGGTCCCAGTAAGGCCCCCTTACTGGTTCTGGAACTGGTCCCAGTAAGGCCGCAGTACTGGTCCCAGTAAGGCCCCCTTACTGGTTCTGGAACTGGTCCCAGTAAGGCAGTACTGGCAGTACTGGTCCCAGTAAGTAAGGCCCCTTACTGGTTCTGGAACTGGTCCCAGTAAGGCAGCAGTACTGGTCCCAGTAAGGCCCACTTACTGGTTCTGGAACTGGTCCCAGTAAGGCCGCAGTACTGGTCCCAGTAAAGCCCCCTTACTGGTTCTGGAACTGGTCCCAGTAAGGCCGCAGTACTGGTCCCAGTAAGGCCCCCTTACTGGTTCTGGAACTGGTCCCAGTAAGGCCGCAGTACTGGTCCCAGTAAGGCCCCCTTACTGGTTCTGGAACTAGTCCCAGTAAGGCCGCAGTACTGGTCCCAGTAAGGCCCCCTTACTGGTTCTGGAACTGGTCCCAGTAAGGCCGCAGTACTGGTCCCAGTAAGGCCCCCTTACTGGTTCTGGAACTGGTCCCAGTAAGGCCGCATTACTGGTCCCAGTAAGGCCCCCTTACTGGTTTTGGTACTGGTCCCAGTAAGGCCGCAGTACTGGTCCCACTGGTTCTGGTAACTGGTCCCAGTAAGGCCCCCCAGTAAACTGGTTCTGGAACTGGTCCCAGTAAGGCCGCAGTACTGGTCCCAGTAAGGCCCCCTTACTGGTTCTGGAACTGGTCCCAGTAAGGCCGCAGTACTGGTCCCAGTAAGGCCCCCTTACTGGTTCTGGAACTGGTCCCAGTAAGGCCGCAGTACTGGTCCCAGTAAGGTCCCCCTTACTGGTTCTGGAACTGGTCCCAGTAAGGCCGCAGTACTGGTCCCAGTAAGGCCCCCTTACTGGTTCTGGAACTGGTCCCAGTAAGGCCGCAGTACTGGTCCCAGTAAGGCCCCCTTACTGGTTCTGGAACTGGTCCCAGTAAAGGCTGGTCCCAGTAAGGCAGTACTGGTTCTGGTACTGGTCCCAGTACTGGTCCCAGTAAGGCCCCCTTACTGGTTCTGGAACTGGTCCCAGTAAGGCCGCAGTACTGGTCCCAGTAAGGCCCCCTTACTGGTTCTGGTACTGGTCCCAGTAAGGCCGCAGTACTGGTCCCAGTAAGGCCCCCTTACTGGTTCTGGTACTGGTCCCAGTAAGGCCGCAGTACTGGTCCCAGTAAGGCCCCCTTACTGGTTCTGGAACTGGTCCCAGTAAGGCCGCAGTACTGGTCCCAGTAAGGCCCCCTTACTGGTTCTGGAACTGGTCCCAGTAAGGCCGCAGTACTGGTCCCAGTAAGGCCCCCTTACTGGTTCTGGAACTGGTCCCAGTAAGGCCGCAGTACTGGTCCCAGTAAGGCCCCCTTACTGGTTCTGGAACTGGTCCCAGTAAGGCCGCAGTACTGGTCCCAGTAAGGCCCCCTTACTGGTTCTGGTACTGGTCCCAGTAAGGCCGCAGTACTGGTCCCAGTAAGGCCCCCTTACTGGTTCCCAGTGGTACTGGTCCCACTGGTAACTGGTCCCAGTAAGGCAGTCCTGGTCCCAGTAAGGCCACCCTCCTGGTTCTGGAACTGGTCCCAGTAAGGCCGCAGTACTGGTCCCAGTAAGGCCCCCTTACTGGTTCTGGAACTGGTCCCAGTAAGGCCGCAGTACTGGTCCCAGTAAGGCCCCCTTACTGGTTCTGGAACTGGTCCCAGTAAGGCCGCAGTACTGGTCCCAGTAAGGCCCCCTTACTGGTTCTGGAACTGGTCCCAGTAAGGCCGCAGTACTGGTCCCAGTAAGGCCCCCTTACTGGTTCTGGAACTGGTCCCAGTAAGGCCGCAGTACTGGTCCCAGTAAGGCCCCCTTACTGGTTCTGGAACTGGTCCCAGTAAGGCCGCAGTACTGGTCCCAGTAAGGCCCCCTTACTGGTTCTGGTACTGGTCCCAGTAAGGCCGCATTACTGGTCCCAGTAAGGCCCCCTTACTGGTTCTGGAACTGGTCCCAGTAAGGCCGCAGTACTGGTCCCAGTAAGGCCCCCTTACTGGTTCTGGAACTGGTCCCAGTAAGGCCGCAGTACTGGTCCCAGTAAGGCCCCCTTACTGGTTTTGGTACTGGTCCCAGTAAGGCCGCAGTACTGGTCCCAGTAAGGCCCCCTTACTGGTTCTGGAACTGGTCCCAGTAAGGCCTCAGTACTGGTCCCAGTAAGGCCCCCTTACTGGTTCTGGAACTGGTCCCAGTAAGGCTTCAGTACTGGTCCCAGTAAGGCCCCCTTATTGGTTTTGGAACTGGTCCCAGTAAGGCCGCAGTACTGGTCCCAATAAGGCCCCTTACTGGTTTTGGTACTGGTCCCAGTAATGCCGCAGTACTGGTCCCAGTAAGGCCCCCTTACTGGTTTTGGTACTGTTCCCAGTAAGGCCGCAGTACTGGTCCCAGTAAGGCCCCCTTACTGGTTTTGGTACCTATCCCAGTAAGGCCGCAGTACTGGTCCCAGTAAGGCCCCCTTACTGGTTTTGGTACTGGTCCCAGTAAGGCCGCAGTACTGGTCCCAGTAAGGCCCCCTTACTATGTTCTGGTACTGGTCCCAGTAAGGCTGCAGTACTGGTCCCAGCAAGGGCCCCTTACTGGTCTGGGTCTGTTCCCAGTAAGGCCGCAGTACTGGTCCCAGTAAGGCCCCCTTACTGGTTTTGGTACTGGTCCCAGCAAGTCCGCAGTACTGGTCCCAGTAAGGCACCCTTACAGGTTCTGGAACTGGTCCCAGTAAGGCTTCTGTACTGGTCCCAGTAAGGCCCCCCTACTGGTTTTGGAACTGGTCCCATTAAGGCCGTAGTACTGGTTCCAGTAAGGCCCCCTTACTGGTTTTGGTACTGGTCCCAGTAAGTCTTCAGTACTGGTCCCAGTAAGGCCCCCTTACTGTTCTGGTACTGGACCAGTAAGGCCGCAGTACTGGTCCCAGTAAGGCCCCCTTACTGGTTTTGGTACTGGTCCCAGTGAGGCCGCAGTACTGGTCCCAGTAAGGCCCCCTTACTGGTTCTGGTACTGGTCCCAGTAAGGCCGCAGTACTGGTCCCAGTAAGGCCCCCTTACTGGTTCTGGAACTGTTCTGGTACTGGTCCCAGTAAGGCAGCAGTACTGGTCCCAGTAAGGCTCCCCTACTGGTTCTGGAACTGGTCCCAGTAAGGCCGCAGTACTGGTTTTGGTACTGGTCCCAGTAAGGCCGCAGTACTGGTCCCAGTAAGGCCCCCTTACTGGTTTTGGTACTGGTCCCAGTAAGGCCGCAGTACTGGTCCCAGAATGGCCCCCTTACTGGTTTTGGTACTGGTCCCAGTAAGGCCGCAGTACTGGTCCCAGTAAGGCCCCCTTACTGGTTCTGGAACTGGTCCCAGTAAGGCCGCAGTACTGGTCCCAGTAAGGCCCCCTTACTGGTTCTGGTACTGGTCCCAGTAAGGCCGCAGTACTGGTCCCAGTAAGGCCCCCTTACTGGTTCTGGAACTGGTCCCAGTAAGGCCGCATTACTGGTCCCAGTAAGGCCGCCTTACTGGTTCTGGTACTGGTCCCAGTAAGGCCGCAGTACTGATCCCAGTAAGGTCCCCTTACTGGTTCTGGAACTGGTCCCAGTAAGGCCAGTAAGGCCGTAGTACTGGTCCCAGTAAGGCCCCCTTACTGGTTCTGGAACTGGTCCCAGTAAGGCTGCAGTACTGGTCCCAGTAAGGCCACCTTACTGGTTTTGGTAGTGGTCCCAGTAAGGCCGCAGTACTGGTCCCAGTAAGGCCCCCTTACATGTTCTGGTACTGGTCCCAGTAAGGCTGCAGTAGTACTGGTCCCAGTAAGGCCCCTTACTGGTTCTGGAACTGGTCCCAGTAAGGCCGCAGTACTGGTCCCAGTAAGGCCCCCTTACTGGTTTTGGTACTGGTCCCAGTAAGGCCGCAGTACTGGTCCCAGTAAGGCCCCCTTACTGGTTTTGGTACTGGTCCCAGTAAGGCCGCAGTACTGGTCCCAGTAAGGCCCCCTTACTGGTTCTGGAACTGGTCCCAGTAAGGCCGCAGTACTGGTCCCAGTAAGGCCCCCTTACTGGTTCTGGAACTGGTCCCAGTAAGGCCGCAGTACTGTTTCCAGTCAGGCACCTTACTGGTTTTGGTACTGGGCCCAGTAAGGCCGCAGTACTGGTCCCAGTAAGGCCCCCTTACTGGTTTTGGTACTGGTCCCAGTAACTGGTTTTGGGAACTGGTCCCAGCAGTACTGGTCCCAGTAAGGCCCCCTTACTGGTTTTGGTACTGGTCCCATTAATGCCGCAGTACTGCTCCCAGAATGCCCCCCTTACTGGTTCTGGTACTGGTCCCAGTAAGGCCGCAGTACTGGTCCCAGTAAGGCCCCCTTACTGGTTCTGGAACTGGTCCCAGTAAGGCCGCAGTACTGGTCCCAGTAAGGCCCCCTTACTGGTTCTGGAACTGGTCCCAGTAAGGCCGCAGTACTGGTCCCAGTAAGGCCCCCTTACTGGTTCTGGAACTGGTCCCAGTAAGGCCGCAGTACTGGTCCCAGTAAGGCCCCCTTACTGGTTCTGGAACTGGTCCCAGTAAGTCCCAGTAAGGCCCCCTTACTGGTTTTGGTACTGGTCCCAGTAAGGCCGCAGTACTGGTCCCAGTAAGGCCCCCTTACTGGTTTTGGTACTGGTCCCAGTAAGGCCGCAGTACTGGTCCCAGAATGGCCCCCTTACTGGTTTTGGTACTGGTCCCATTAAGGCCGCAGTACTGGTCCCAGTAAGGCCCCCTTACTGGTTCTGGAACTGGTCCCAGTAAGGCCGCATTACTGGTCCCAGTAAGGCCCCCTTACTGGTTCTGGAACTGGTCCCAGTAAGGCCGCAGTACTGGTCCCAGTAAGGCCCCCTTACTGGTACTGGAACTGGTCCCAGTAAGGCCGCAGTACTGGTCCCAGTAAGGCCCCCTTACTGGTTCTGGAACTGGTCCCAGTAAGGCCGCAGTACTGGTCCCAGTAAGGCCCCCTTACTGGTTCTGGTACTGGTCCCAGTATGGTCCCAGTAAGGCCCCAGTACTAGTCCCAGTAAGGCCCCCTTACTGGTTCTGGAACTGGTCCCAGTAAGGCCGCAGTACTGGTCCCAGTAAGGCCCCCTTACTGGTTCTGGAACTGGTCCCAGTAAGGCCGCAGTACTGGTCCCAGTAAAGCCCCCTTACTGGTTCTGGAATTGTTCCCAGTAAGGCCGCAGTACTGGTCCCTGTAAGGCCCCCTTACTGGTTAAAGTACTGGTCCCAGTAAGGCCTCAGTAAGGTCCCAGTAAGGCCCCCTTAAATGTTATGGTACTGGTCCCAGTAAGGCTGCAGTACTGGTCCCAGTAAGGCCCCCTTACTGGTTCTGGAACTGGTCCCAGTAAGGCCGCAGTACTGGTCCCAGTAAGGCCCCCTTACTGGTTCTGGAACTGGTCCCAGTAAGGCCGCAGTACTGGTCCCAGTAAGGCCCCCTTACTGGTTTTGGTACTGGTCCCAGTAAGGCCGCAGTACTGGTCCCAGTAAGGCCCCCTTACTGGTTCTGGAACTGGTCCCAGTAAGGCCGCAGTACTGGTCCCAGTAAGGTCCCCCCCTTACTGGTTCTGGAACTGGTCCCAGTAAGGCCGCAGTACTGGTCCCAGTAAGCCCCCTTACTGGTTCTGGAACTGGTCCCAGTAAGGCCGCAGTACTGGTCCCAGTAAGGCCCCCTTACTGGTTCTGGAAGGTCCCAGTAAGGCCGCAGTACTGGTCCCAGTAAGGCCCCCTTACTGGTTCTGGTACTGGTCCCAGTAAGGCCAGTAAGGCCCCAGTAAGGTCCCAGTAAGGCCCCCTTAAATGGTTCTGGTTCCCAGTGGTACTGGTCCCAGTAAGGCTGCAGTACTGGTCCCAGTAAGGTCCCCCCTTACTGGGTCTGGAACTGGTCCCAATAAGGCCGCAGTACTGGTCCCAATAAGGCCCCCTTACTGGTTCGGGAACTGGTCCCAGTAAGGCCGCAGTACTGGTCCCAGTAAGGCCCCCTTACTGGTTCTGGTACTGGTCCCACTAAGGCCGCAGTACTGGTCCCAGTAAGGCCCCCTTACTGGTTCTGGAACTGGTCCCAGTAAGGCCGCAGTACTGGTCCCAGTAAGGCCCCCTTACTGGTTCTGGAACTGGTCCGAGTAAGGCCGCAGTACTGGTCCCAGTAAGGCCCCCTTACTGGTTTTGGTACTGGTCCCAGTAAGGCCGCAGTACTGGTCCCAGTAAGGCCCCCTTACTGGTTCTGGTACTGGTCCCAGTAAGGCCGCAGTACTGGTCCCAGTAAGGCCCCCTTACTGGTTCTGGAACTGGTCCCAGTAAGGCCGCAGTACTGGTCCCAGTAAGGCCCCCTTACTGGCTCTGGAATTGGTCCCAGTAAGGCCGCAGTACTGGTCCCTGTAAGGCCCCCTTACTGGTTCTGGAACTGGTCCCAGTAAGTACTGGCCAGTAAGTACTGGTCCCAGTACTGGTCCCAGTAAGGCTGCAGTACTGGTCCCAGTAAGGCCCCCTTACTGGTTCTGGTACTGGTCCCAGTAAGGCCTGCAGTACTGGTCCCATTAAGGCCCCCTTACTGGTTTTGGTACTGGTCCCAGTAAGGCCGCAGTACTGGTCCCAGTAAGGCCCCCTTACTGGTTCTGGAACTGGTCCCAGTAAGGCCGCATTACTGGTCCCAGTAAGGCCCCCTTACTGGTTCTGGAACTGGTCCCAGTAAGGCCGCAGTACTGGTCCCAGTAAGGCCCCTTACTGGTTCTGGTACTGGTCACAGTAAGGCAGCAGTACTGGTCCCAGTAAGGCCCCCTTACTGGTTCTGGAACTGGTCCCAGTAAGGCCGCAGTACTGGTCCCAGAATGGACCCCTTACTGGTTTTGGTACTGGTCCCAGTAAGGCCGCAGTACTGGTCCCAGTAAGGCCCCCTTACTGGTTCTGGTACTGGTCCCAGTAAGGCCGCAGTACTGGTCCCAGTAAGGCCCCCTTACTGGTTCTGGAACTGGTCCCAGTAAGGCCGCAGTACTGGTCCCAGTAAGGCCCCCTTACTGGTACTGGAACTGGTCCCAGTAAGGCCGCAGTACTGGTCCCAGTAAAGCCCCCTTACTGGTTTTGGTACTGGTCCCAGTAAGGCCGCAGTACTGGTCCCAGTAAGGCCCCCTTAAATTTTATGGTACTGGTCCCAGTAAGGCTGCAGTACTGGTCCCAGTAAGGCCCCCTTACTGGTTCTGGAAATGGTCCCAGTAAGGCCGCAGTACTGGTCCCAGTAAGGCCCCCTTACTGGTTTTGGAACTGGTCCCAGTAAGGCCGCAGTACTGGTCCCAGTAAGGCCCCCTTACTGGTTCTGGTACTGGTCCCAGTAAGGCCGCAGTACTGTTCTGGTCCCAGTAAGGCCGCAGTACTGGTCCCAGTAAGGACCCCTTTCTGGTTCTGGAACTGGTCTCAGTAAGGCTGCAGTACTGGTCCCAGTAAGGACCCCTTACTGGTTCTGGAACTGGTCCCAGTAAGGCCTCAGTACTGGTCCCTGTAAGGCCCCCTTACTGGTTCTGGTACTGGTCCCAGTAAGGCCGCAGTACTGGTCCCAGTAAGGCCCCCTTACTGGTTCTGGTACTGGTCCCAGTAAGGCCGCAGTACTGGTCCCAGTAAGGCCCCCTTACTGGTTCTGGTACTGGTCCCAGTAAGGCCGCAGTACTGGTCCCAGTAAGGCCCCCTTACTGGTTCTGGAACTGGTCCCAGTAAGGCCGCAGTACTGGTCCCAGTAAAGCCCCCTTACTGGTTTTGGTACTGGTCCCAGTAAACTGGTCCCAGTAACTGGTCCCAGCCGCAGTACTGGTCCCAGTAAGGCCCCCTTACTGGTTCTGGAACTGGTCCCAGTAAGGCCGCAGTACTGGTCCCAGTAAGGCCCCCTACTACTGGTTCCCAGTAAGAACTGGTCCCAGTAAGGCCCCCTTACTGGCTGGTACTGGTCCCAGTAAGGCCCCCTTACTGGTCCTGGAAGGCCCCCTTACTGGTCCTGGTACTGGTCCCGCAGTACTGGTCCCAGTAAGGCCCCCTTACTGGTTCTGGAACTGGTCCCAGTAAGGCCGCAGTACTGGTCCCAGTAAGGCCCCCTTACTGGTTTGGAACTGGTCCCAGTAAGGCCGCAGTACTGGTCCCAGTAAGGCCCCCTTACTGGTTCTGGAACTGGTCCCAGTAAGGCCGCAGTACTGGTCCCAGTAAGGCCCCCTTACTGGTTCTGGAACTGGTCCCAGTAAGGCCGCAGTACTGGTCCCAGTAAGGCCCCCTTACTGGTTCTGGAACTGGTCCCAGTAAGGCCGCATTACTGGTCCCAGTAAGGCCGCATTACTGGTCCCAGTAAGGCCCCCTTACTGGTTCTGGAACTGGTCCCAGTAAGGCCGCAGTACTGGTCCCAGTAAGGCCCCCCTACTGGTTCTGGAGTACTGGTCTGGAAGTAAGGCCGCATTACTGGTCCCAGTAAGGCCCCCTTACTGGTTCTGGAACTGGTCCCAGTAAGGCCGCAGTACTGGTCCCAGTAAGGCCCCCTTACTGGTTCTGGAACTGGTCCCAGTAAGGCCGCATTACTGGTCCCAGTAAGGCCCCCTTACTGGTTTTGGTACTGGTCCCAGTAAGGCCGCAGTACTGGTCCCAGTAAGGCCCCCTTACTGGTTCTGGAACTGGTCCCAGTAAGGCCGCAGTACTGGTCCCAGTAAGGCCCCCTTACTGGTTCTGGAACTGGTCCCAGTAAGGCCGCAGTACTGGTCCCAGTAAGGCCCCCTTACTGGTTCTGGAACTGGTCCCAGTAAGGCCGCAGTACTGGTCCCAGTAAGGCCCCCTTACTGGTTCTGGAACTGGTCCCAGTAAGGCCGCAGTACTGGTCCCAGTAAGGCCCCCTTACTGGTTTCTGGAACTGGTCCCAGTAATGCGGCAGTACTGGTCCCAGTAAGGCCCCCTTACTGGTTCTGGTACTTGTCCCAGTAAGGCCGCAGTACTGGTCCCAGTAAGGCCCCCTTACTGGTTCTGGTACTGGTCCCAGTAAGGCCGCAGTACTGGTCCCAGTAAGGCCCCCTTACTGGTTTTGGTACTGGTCCCAGTAAGGCCGCAGTACTGGTCCCAGTAAGGCCCCCTTACTGGTTCTGGAACTGGTCCCAGTAAGGCCGCAGTACTGGTCCCAGTAAGGCCCCCTTACTGGTTCTGGAACTGGTCCCAGTAAGGCCGCAGTACTGGTCCCAGTAAGGCCCCCTTACTGGTTCTGGAACTGGTCCCAGTAAGGCCGCAGTACTGGTCCCAGTAAGGCCCCCTTACTGGTAAGGCCGCAGTACTGGTCCCAGTGGTTTTGGTACTGGTCCCAGTAAGGCCGCAGTACTGGTCCCAGTAAGGCCCCCTTACTGGTTTTGGTACTGGTCCCAGTAAGGCCGCAGTACTGGTCCCAGTAAGGCCCCCTTACTGGTTTTGGTACTGGTCCCAGTAAGGCCGCAGTACTGGCCCCAGTACTGGTTCTGGAACTGGTCCCAGTAAGGCCGCATTACTAGTCCCAGTAAGGCCCCATTACTGGTTCTGGAACTGGTCCCAGTAAGGCCGCAGTACTGGTCCCAGTAAGGCCCCCTTACTGGTTCTGGAACTGGTCCCAGTAAGGCCGCAGTACTGGTCCCAGTAAGGCCCCCTTACTGGTTCTGGAACTGGTCCCAGTAAGGCCGCAGTACTGGTCCCAGTAAGGCCCCCTTACTGGTTCTGGAACTGGTCCCAGTAAGGCTGCAGTACTGGTCCCAGTAAGGCCCCCTTACTGGTTCTGGAACTGGTCCCAGTAAGGCCGCAGTACTGGTCCCAGTAAAGCCCCCTTACTGGCTCTGGAATTGTTCCCAGTAAGGCCGCAGTAAGGTCCCAGTAAAGCCCCCTTAAATGTTATGGTACTGGTCCCAGTAAGGCTGCAGTACTGGTCCCAGTAAGGCCCCCTTACTGGTTCTGGAACTGGTCCCAGTAAGGCCGCAGTACTGGTCCCAGTAAGGCCCCCTTACTGGTTCTGGAACTGGTCCCAGTAAAGACGCAGTACTGGTCCCAGTAAGGCCCCCTTACTGGCTTTGGTACTGGTCCCAGTAAGGCCGCAGTACTGGTCCCAGTAAGGCCCCCATACTGGTTCTGAAACTGGTCCCAGTAAGGCCGCAGTACTGGTCCCAGTAAGGCCCCCTTACTGGTTCTGGAACTGGTCCCAGTAAGGCCGCAGTACTGGTCCCAGTAAGGCCCCCTTACTGGTTCTGGTACTGGTCCCAGTAAGGCCGCAGTAAGGTCCCAGTAAGGCCCCCTTAAATGTTATGGTACTGGTCCCAGTAAGGCTGCAGTACTGGTCCCAGTAAGGCCCCCTTACTGGTTCTGGAAATGGTCCCAGTAAGGCCGCAGTACTGGTCCCAGTAAGGCCCCCTTACTGGTTCTGGAACTGGTCCCAGTAAGGCCGCAGTACTGGTTCTGGAATTGGTCCCAGTGGCATTACTGGTCCCAGTAAGGCCCCCTTACTGGTTCTGGAACTGGTCCCAGTAAGGCCGCATTACTGGTCCCAGTAAGGCCCCCTTACTGGTTCTGGAACTGGTCCCAGTAAGGCCGCAGTACTGGTCCCAGTAAGGCCCCCTTACTGGTTCTGGAACTGGTCCCAGTAAGGCCGCATTACTGGTCCCATTACTGGTTCTGGAACTGGTCCCAGTAAGGCCGCATTACTGGTCCCAGTAAGGCCCAATTACTGGTTCTCGTAATGGTCCCAGTAAGGCCGCACTACTGGTCCCAGTAAGGCCCCCTTACAGATTTTGGTAATGGTCCCAGTAAGGCCGCAGTACTGGTCCCAGTAAGGCCCCATTACTGGTTCTGGAACTGGTCCCAGTAAGGCCGCAGTACTGGTCCCAGTAAGTCCCCCTTACAAGTTCTGGTACTGGTCCCAGTAAGGCTACAGTTCTCGTCCCATTAAGGCCCGCTTACTGGTTTTGGAACTGGTCCCAGTAAGGCCGCAGTACTGGTCCCAGTAAGGCACCCTTACTGGTTTTGGTACTGGTCCCAGTGAGGCCGAAGTACACGTCCCAGTAAGGCCCCCTTCCTGGTTTTGGTACTGGTCCCAGTAAGGCCGCAGTACTGGTCCCACTAAGGCCCCCTTACTGGTTCTGGAACTGGTCCCAGTAAGGCCGCAGTACTGGTCCCAAAAAGGACCCCTTACTGGTTCTGGAACTGGTCCCAGTAAGGCCGCAGTACTGGTCCCAGTAAGGCCCCCTTACTGGTTCTGGAACTGGTCCCAGTAAGGCCGCAGTACTGGTTTTGGTAGTGGTCCCAGTAAGGCCGCAGTACTGGTCCCAGTAAGGCCCCCTTACTGGTTCTGGAACTGGTCCCAGTAAGGCCGCATCACTGGTCCCAGGAAGGCCCCCTTACTGGTTCTGGAGCTGGTCCCAGTAAGGCCGCATTACTGGTACCAGTAAGGACCCCTTACTGGTTCTGGAGCTGGTCCCAGTAAGGCCGCATTACTGATCCCAGTAAGGCCCCCTTACAGGTTTTGGTAATGGTCCCAGTAAGGCCGCAGTACTGGTCCCAGTAAGGCCCCCTTACTGGTTCTGGAACTGGTCCCAGTAAGGCCGCAGTACTGGTCCCAGTAAGGCCCCCTTTCTGGTTCTGGTACTGGTCACAGTAAGGCCGCAGTACTGGTCCCAGTAAGGCCCCCTTACTTGTTCTGGAACTGGTCCCATTAAGGCCGCAGTACCGGTCCCAGTAAGGCCCCCTTACTGGTTCTGGAACAGGTCCCAGTAAGGCCGCAGTACTGTTCCCAGAATGGCCCCCTCACTGGTTTTGGTACTGGTCCCAGTAAGGCCGCAGTACTGGTCCCAGTAAAGCCCCCTTACTGGTTCTGGAACTGGTCAGAGTAAGGCCGCAGTGCTGGTCCCAGTAAGGCCCCATTACATGTTATGGTACTGGTCCCAGTAAGGCCGCAGTAATGGTCCCTGTATGGGCTCCTTACTGGTTTTGGTACTGGTCACAGTAAGGCCGCAGTACTGGTCCCTGTAAGGCCCCCTTACCGGTTTTGGTACTGGTCCCAGTAAGGCCGCAGTACTGGTCCCATTAAGGCCCCCTTATATGTTCTGGTACTGGTCCCAGAAAGGCTGCAGTACTGCTCCCAGCAAGGGCCCCTTACTGGTCAGGGTCTGTTCCCAGTCAGGCCGCAGTACTGGTCCCAGTAAGGCCCCCTTACTGGTTTTAGTACTGGTCCCAGTAAGGCCACAGTACTGGTCCCAGTAAGGCCCCCTTACATGTTCTGGTACTGGTCCCTGTAAGGCCGCAGTACTTGTCCCAGTAAGGCCCCCTTACTGGTAAGGGTCTGGTCCCAGTAAGGCCGTAGTACTGGTCCCACTATGGCCCCCTTACTGGTTTTGGTACTGGTCCCAGTAAGTCTGCAGTACTGGTCCTAGTAAGGCCCCCTTACTGATTCTGGTAATGGACCTGGTAAGGCCGCAGTACTGGTCCCAGTAAGGCACCCTTACTGGTTTTGGTACTGGTCCCAGTGAGGCCGAAGTACACGTCCCAGTAAGGCCCTCTTACAGGTTTTGGTAATGGTCCCAGTAAGGCCGCAGTACTGGTCCCACTAAGGCCCCCTTACTGGTTCTGGAACTGGTTCCAGTAAGGCCGCAGTACTGGTCCCAGTAAGGACCCCTTACTGGTTCTGGAACTGGTCCCAGTAAGGCCGCAGTACTGGTCCCAGTAAGGCCCCCTTACTGGTTCTGGAACTGGTCCCAGTAAGGCCGCAGTACTGGTTTTGGTAGTGGTCCCAGTAAGGCCGCAGTACTGGTCCCAGTAAGGCCCCCTTACTGGTTCTGGAACTGGTCCCAGTAAGGCCGCATCACTGGTCCCAGGAAGGCCCCCTTACTGGTTCTGGAGCTGGTCCCAGTAAGGCCGCATTACTGGTACCAGTAAGGACCCCTTACTGGTTCTGGTACTGGTCCCAGTAAGGCCGCATTACTGATCCCAGTAAGGCCCCCTTACAGGATTTGGTAAAGGTCCCAGTAAGGCCGCAGTACTGGTCGCAGTACGGCCCACTTACTGGTTTTGGTACTGGTCAGAGTAAGGCCACAGTACTGGTCCCAGTAAGGCCCCCTTACATGTTATGGTACTGGTCCCAGTAAGGCCGCAGTAATGGTCCCTGTATGGGCTCCTTACTGGTTTTGGTACTGGTCACAGTAAGGCCGCAGTACTGGTCCCTGTAAGGCCCCCTTACTGGTTTTGGTACTGGTCCCAGTAAGGCCGCAGTACTGGTCCCAGTAAGGCCCCCTTATATGTTCTGGTACTGGTCCCAGAAAGGCTGCAGTACTGGTCCCAGCAAGGGCCCCTTACTGGTCAGGGTCTGTTCCCAGTCAGGCCGCAGTACTGGACCCAGTAAGGCCCCCTTACTGGTTTTAGTACTGGTCCCAGTAAGGCCACAGTACTGGTCCCAGTAAGGCCCCCTTACATGTTCTGGTACTGGTCCCTGTAAGTCCGCAGTACTTGTCCCAGTAAGGCCCCCTTACTGGTAAGGGTCTGGTCCCAGTAAGGCCGTAGTACTGGTCCCACTATGGCCCCCTTACTGGTTTTGGTACTGGTCCCAGTAAGTCTGCAGTACTGGTCCTAGTAAGGCCCCCTTACTGATTCTGGTAATGGACCTGGTAAGGCCGCAGTACTGGTCCCAGTAAGGCACCCTTACTGGTTTTGGTACTGGTCCCAGTGAGGCCGAAGTACACGTCCCAGTAAGGCCCCCTTACTGGTTTTGGTACTGGTCCCAGTAAGGCCGCAGTACTGGTCCCACTAAGGCCCCCTTACTGGTTCTGGAACTGGTTCCAGTAAGGCCGCAGTACTGGTCCCAGTAAGGACCCCTTACTGGTTCTGGGTCTGGTCCCAGTAAGGCCGCAGTACTGGTCCCAGTAAGGCCCCCTTACTGGTTCTGGAACTGGTCCCAGTAAGGCCGCAGTACTGGTCCCAGTAAGGCCGCAGTACTGGTCCCAGTAAGGCCCCCTTACTGGTTCTGGAACTGGTCCCAGTAAGGCCGCATCACTGGTCCCAGGAAGGCCCCCTTACTGGTTCTGGAGCTGGTCCCAGTAAGGCCGCATTACTGGTCCCAGTAAGGCCCAATTACTGGTTCTCGTAATGGTCCCAGTAAGGCCGCATTACTGGTCCCAGTAAGGCCCCCTTACAGATTTTGGTAATGGTCCCAGTAAGGCCGCAGTACTGGTCCCAGTAAGGCCCCCTTACTGGTTCTGGAACTTGTCCCAGTAAGGCCGCATTACTGGTCCCAGTAAGGCCCAATTACTAGTTCTGGAAATGGTCCCAGTAAGGCCGCAGTACTGGTCCCAGTAAGGCCCCCTTACATGTTCTGGTACTGGTCCCAGTAAGGCTACAGTATTCGTCCCATTAAGGCCACCTTACTGGTTCTGGAACTGGTTCCAGTAAGGCCGCAGAACTGGTCCCAGTAAGGCACCCTTACTGGTTTTGGTACTGGTCCCCGTAAGGCCGAAGCACAGGTCCCAGTAAGGCCCCCTTACTGGTTTTGGTACTGGTCCGAGTAAGGCCGCAGTACTGCTCCCAGTAAGGCCCCCTTACTGGTACTGGAACTGGTCCCAGAAAGGCCGCAGTACTGGTCCCAGTAAAGCCCCCTTACTGGTTTTGGTACTGGTCCCAGTAAGGCCGCAGTACTGGTCCCAGTAAGGCCCTCTTACTGGTTTTGGTACTGGTCACAGTTAGGCCGCAGTACTGGTCCCAGTAAGGCCCCCTTACTGGTTTTGGTACTGGTCACAGTAAAGCCGCAGTACTGGTCCCAGTAAGGCCCCCTTTCTGGTTCTGGAGCTGGTCCCAGTAAGGCCGCATTACTGGTACCAGTAAGGACCCCTTACTGGTTCTGGTACTGGTCCCAGTAAGGCCGCATTACTGATCCCAGTAAGGCCCCCTTACAGGTTTTGGAATGGTCCCAGTAAGGCCGCAGTACTGGTCCCAGTAAGGCTCCCTTACTGGTTCCGGAACTGGTTCCAGTAAGGCCGCAGTACTGGTCCCAGTAAGGACCCCTTACTGG
Source organism: Emydura macquarii macquarii (assembly GCF_026122565.2). Taxonomy (NCBI): domain Eukaryota; kingdom Metazoa; phylum Chordata; order Testudines; family Chelidae; genus Emydura; species Emydura macquarii. The sequence continues at coordinate 59,803 of NW_027130983.1, forward strand.
TTCTGGAACTGGTCCCAGTAAGGCCGCAGTACTGGTCCCAGTAAGGCCCCCTTACTGGTTCTGGAACTGGTCCCAGTAAGGCCGCAGTACTGGTTTTGGTAGTGGTCCCAGTAAGGCCGCAGTACTGGTCCCAGTAAGGCCCCCTTACTGGTTCTGGAACTGGTCCCAGTAAGGCCGCATCACTGGTCCCAGGAAGGCCCCCTTACTGTTTCTGGAGCTGGTCCCAGTAAGGCCGCATTACTGGTCCCAGTAAGGCCCAATTACTGGTTCTCGTAATGGTCCCAGTAAGGCCGCATTACAGGTCCCAGTAAGGCCCCCTTACAGATTTTGGTAATGGTCCCAGTAAGGCCGCAGTACTGGTCCCAGTAAGGCCCCTTACTGGTTCTGGAACTTGTCCCAGTAAGGCCGCAGTACTGGTCCCAGTAAGGCCCCCTTACTAGTTCTGGAAATGGTCCCAGTAAGGCCGCAGTACTGCTCCCAGTAAGGCCCCCTTACATGTTCTGGTACTGGTCCCAGTAAGGCTACAGTATTCGTCCCATTAAGGCCACCTTACTGGTTCTGGAACTGGTCTCAGTAAGGCCGCAGAACTGGTCCCAGTAAGGCACCCTTACTGGTTTTGGTACTGGTCCCAGTAAGGCCGAAGCACAGGTCCCAGTAAGGCCCCCTTACTGGTTTTGGTACTGGTCCGAGTAAGGCCGCAGTACTGCTCCCAGTAAGGCCCCCTTACTGGTACTGGAACTGGTCCCAGAAAGGCCGCAGTACTGGTCCCAGTAAAGCCCCCTTACTGGTTTTGGTACTGGTCACAGTAAAGCCGCAGTACTGGTCCCAGTAAGGCCCTCTTACTGGTTTTGGTACTGGTCCCAGTTAGGCCGCAGTACTGGTCCCTGTATGGCCCCCTTACTGGTTTTGGTACTGGTCACAGTAAAGCCGCAGTACTGGTCCCAGTAAGGCCCCCTTTCTGGTTCTGGAGCTGGTCCCAGTAAGGCCGCATTACTGGTACCAGTAAGGACCCCTTACTGGTTCTGGTACTGGTCCCAGTAAGGCCGCATTACTGATCCCAGTAAGGCCCCCTTACAGGTTTTGGGAATGGTCCCAGTAAGGCCGCAGTACTGGTCCCAGTAAGGCCCCCTTACTGGTTCCGGAACTGGTTCCAGTAAGGCCGCAGTACTGGTCCCAGTAAGGACCCCTTACTGGTTCTGGAACTGGTCCCAGTAAGGCCGCAGTACTGGTCCCAGTAAGGCCCCCTTACTGGTTCTGGAACTGGTCCCAGTAAGGCCGCAGTACTGGTCCCAGTAAGGCCCCCTTTGGTACTGGAACTGGTCCCAGTAAGGCCGCAGTACTGGTCCCAGTAAGGCCCCCTTACTGGTTGTGGAACTGGTCCCAGTAAGGCCGCATCACTGGTCCCAGTAAGGCCCCCTTACTGTTTCTGGAGCTGGTCCCAGTAAGGCCTCATTACTGGTACCAGTAAGGACCCCTTACTGGTTCTGGTACTGGTCCCAGTAAGGCCGCATTACTGATCCCAGTAAGGCCCCCTTACAGGTTTTGGTAAAGGTCCCAGTAAGGCCGCAGTACTGGTCCCAGTAAGGCCGCCTTACTGGTTCTGGAACTGGTCCCAGTAAGGCCGCAGTACTGGTCCCAGTAAGGCCCCCTTTCTGGTTCTGGTACTGGTCACAGTAAGGCCGCAGTACTGGTCCCAGTAAAGCCCCCTTACTTGTTCTGGAACTGGTCCCATTAAGGCCGCAGTACCGGTCCCAGTAAGGCCCCCTTACTGGTTCTGGAACAGGTCCCAGTAAGGCCGCAGTACTGTTCCCAGAATGGCCTCCTCACTGGTTTTGGTACTGGTCCCAGTAAGGCCGCAGTACTGGTCCCAGTAATGGCGCCTTACTGGTTCTAGAATAGGTCCCAGTAAGGCCACAGTACTGGTCCCAGTAAGGCCCCTTTACTGGTTCTGGTACTGATCCCAGTTAGGCCGCAGTACTGGTGCCAGTAAGGCCCCCTTACTGGTTCTGGAACTGGTCCCAGTAGGGCCGCAGTACTGGTCCTAGTAAGGCCCCATTACTGGTTTTGGTACAGCTCCCAGTAAGGCCGCAGTACTGGTCCCAGTAAGGCCCCTTACAAGTTCTGGTACTGGTCCCAGTAAGGCCGCAGTACTGTTCCCAGTAAGACCTCCTTACTGGTTTTGGTACTGGTCCCAGTAAGGCCGCAGTACTGGTCCAAGAATGGCCCCCTTACTAGTTTTGGTACTGGTCCCAGTAAGGCTGCAGTACTGGTCCCAGAATGGTCCCCTTACTGGTTTTGGTACTGGTCCCAGTAAGGGCGCAGTACTGGTCCCAGTAAGGCCCACTTACTGGTTTTGGTACAGCTCCCAGTAAGACCGCAGTACTGGTCCCAGTAAGGCCCCCTTAGAAATTCTGGTACTGGTCCCATTAAGGCCGCAGTACTGTTCCGAGTAAGACCCCCTTAATGGTTTTGGTACTGGTCCCTGTAAGGCTGCAGTACTGGTCCCAGTAAGGCCCCCTTACTGGTTTTGGTACTGGTCCCAGTAGGGCCGCAGTACTCTTCCCAGTAAAGCCCCCTTACAAGTTCTTGTACTGGTCCCAGTAAGGCCGCAGTACTGGTCCCAGTAAGGCCCCCTTACTGGTTTTGGTACTGGTCCCAGTAAGGCCGCAGTACTGGTCCCAGTAGGCCCCCTTACTGGTCATGGTCTGGTCCTAGAAAACCTGAGGTACTGGACCCTGTAATGACCCCTTACTGATTTTGGTACTTGTCCCAGTAATGCCGCAGTACTGGTCCCAGTAAGGCCCCCTTACTGGTTCTGGTACTGGTCCCAGTAAGGCCGCAGTACTGGTCCTAGTAAGGCCCGCTTACTGGTCAGGGTCTGGTCCCAGTAAGGCCGCAGTACTGGTCCCAGTAAGGCCGCAGTACTGGTCCCAGTATGGCCCCCTTTCATGTTCTGCTACTGGTCCCAGTAAAGCTGCAGTACTGGTCCCAGTACGGCCCCCTGACTGGTTCTGAAACAGGTTCCAGTAAGGGCGCAGTTCTGGTCCCAGTAAGGCCCCCTTACTGGTTCTGGAAATGGTCCCAGTAAGGCCCTAGTACTGGTCCCAGGATGCCCCCTTAGATGTTCTGGTACTGGTCCCAGTGAAGCCGCAGTACTGGTCCCAGTAAGGCCCCCTTATTGGTTCTGGAACTGGTCCCAGTAAGGGCGCAGTTTTGGTCGCAGTAAGGCCCCCTTACATGTTCTGGTACTAGTCCCAGTAAGGCTGCGTACTCGTCCCAGTAAGGCCCCATTACTGTTCAGGGACTGGTCCCAGTAATGCTGCAGTACTGGTCCCAGTAAGGCCACCTTACTGGTCAGCATCCGGTCCCAGTAAGGCCGCAGTACTGGTCCCACTAAGGCCCCCTTACTCGTTTTGGTACTGCTCCCAGTAAGGCCGCAGTACTGGTCCCAGTAAGGCCCCTTTATATGTTCTGGTACTGGTCCCATAAAGGCTGCAGTACTGGTCCCAGCAAGGGCCCCTTACTGGTCAGGGTCTGTTCCCAGTCAGGCCGCAGTACTGGTCCCAGTAGAGCCCGCTTACTGGTTTTAGTACTGGTCCCAGTAAGGCCACAGTACTGGTCCCAGTAAGGCCCCCTTACATGTTCTGGTACTGGTCCCAGTAAGGCCGCAGTACTTGTCCCAGTAAGGCCCCCTTACTGGTAAGGGTCTGGTCCCAGTAAGGCCGTAGTACTGGTCCCACTATGGCCCCCTTACTGGTTTTGGTACTGGTCCCAGTAAGTCTGCAGTACTGGTCCTAGTAAGGCCCCCTTACTGATTCTGGTAATGGACCTGGTAAGGCCGCAGTACTGGTCCCAGCAAGGCCCCCTTACTGGTTCTGGTACTGGTCCTAGTAAGGCCGCAGTACTGGTCCCAGCAAGGCCCCCTTACTGGTTATGGTACTGGTCTGAGTAAGGGCGCAGTACTGGTCCCAGTAAGGCCCCCTTACTGGTTTTGGTACTGGTCCCAGTAAGGGCGCAGTACTGGTCCCAGTAAGGCCGCCTTACATGCTCTGTTACTGGTAACAGTAAGGCTGCAGTACTGGTCCTAGTAAGGTCACCTTACTGGTTCTCGTACTGGTCTCAGGAAGGGCGCAGTACTGGTCCCAGTAAGGCCCCCTTACTGGTTCTGGAACTGGTCCCAGTAAGGGCGCAGTACTAGTCCCAGTAAGGCCCCCTTACTGGTTCTGGTACTGGTCTCAGGAAGGGCGCAGTACTGGTCCCAGTAAGGCCGCCTTACTGGTTCTGGTACTGGTCCCAATAAGGGCGCAGTACTGGTCCCAGTAAGGCCCCCTTACTGGTTCTGGTACTGGTCCCAATAAGGCTGCAGTACTGGTCCCAGTAAGGCCCCTTTACTGGTTTTCGTACTGGTCCCAGTAAGTCCGCAGTACTGGTCCCAGGAAGGCCCCATTACTGGTTCTGGTACTGGTCCCAGTAAGGCCGCAGTACTGGTCCCAGCAAGGCCCCCTTACTCGTTCTGGTACTGGTCACAGTAAGGGCGCAGTACTGGTCCCAGTAAGGCCCCCTTACTCGTTCTGGTACTGGTCACAGTAAGGGTGCAGTACTGGTCCCATTAAGGCCCCCTTACTGGTTATGGTCTGGTCCCAGTAAGGCCGCAGTACTGGTCCCAGTAAGGCCCCCTTACTGGTCAGGATCTGGTCCCAGTAAGGCTGCAGTACTGGTCCCAGTAAGGCCGCAGTACTAGTCCCGGTAAGGCCCCTTTACATTTTCTGGTACTGGTCCCAGTAAGGCTGCAGTGCTGGTCCCAGTAAGGCCCCCTTACTGGTCAGGGTCTGGTACCAGTAAGGCCCCCTTACTGGTTCTGGAACTGGTCCCAGTAAGGCCGCAGTACAGGTCCCAGTAAGGCCCCCTTACTGGTTCTGGTACTGGTCCCAGTAAGGCCCCCTTTCTGGTTATGGTACTGGTCCCTGTATTTCCGTAGTACTGGTACCAGTGAGGCCCCCATACTGGTTCTGTTACTGGTCCCAGTAAGGGCCCAGTACTGGTCCCAGTAAGGCACTCTTACTTATTGCGATACTGGCTGGTCCCAGTAAGGCCCCCTACTGATTATGGTACTTTTCCCAGTATGTCCCCCTTACTGGTTGTGGTAGTAGTCCCAGTAAGGCCGCAGTACTCGTCCCAGTAGGGCCCTCTTACTGGTTCTGAAACTGGCCCCAGTAAGGCCCCAGTACTGGTTCCAGTAAGGCTCCGTTACTGATTGTGGTACTGGTACCAGTAAGGCTGCAGTACTGATCCGTGTAAGGACCCCTTTCTGATTGTGGTACTGGTCCCAGTAAGGCCGCGGTACTGGTCCCAGTAAGGCCCCCCAGTAAGGTCCAATACCACAAACAGTAAGGGGACTTCACTGGGACCAGTACTGCGGTCTTACTGGGACGAGTACCATGACCAGTAAGAGCACCTTACTGGGACCAGCACTACAACCAGTAAGGGGACCTTACTGGGACCAGTACTGCGGCCTTATTGGGATCAGTAGCACAACTAGTAAGGGGACCTTACTTGGATCCGTAGTGCAGCCTTACTGGGACCAGTCCGACGATCAGTAAGTCGACCTTACTGGGACTAGTACTGCGGCCTTATTGATACCAGTACCACAATCAGTAACGGAGCCTCACTGGGACCACTACCACAGACAGTAAGGGGACCTAAGTGGTATCGGACCTATAACCACTAATGGGACCTTACTGGGACCAGTACTGCGGTCTTACTGGAACCAGTACCAGAAACAGTTCGGGGACCTTACTGGAACCAATACCGGGGCCTTACTGGTACCAGTACCACAAACTGTAAGTGGGCCTTACTGGGACCAGTACTGCTGCCTTACTGGGACCAGACCCTGACCAGTAAGGGGGCCTTACTGGGACCAGTACCAAAACCAGTAAGGGGGCCTTTTTGGGACCAGTAATATTCCTTTACTGGGACCAGTATCACGATCAATAAGGGGACCTAACTGGGACCATGACAGTGGCCTTCCTGGGACCAGTACCACAACCAGTAAGCGGACCTTACTGGGAGCAGTACTGCGGCATTACTGAGACCAATACCGCAACAAGTAAGGGGACCTTACTGGGACCAGTACCACGAGCAGTAAGGGGACCTCACTTGGACCAGTACTGCGGCCTTACAGGGACCAGTACCACAACCAGTAAGTGGACCTTACTGGGCCCAGTATCACAAGCCCTGTTTCTAGAATGGGGATGGAAAGGGGTCGGTATCTCCTTAAGACAGAATCCAGCCTTTGAACTGGTAACAGTTGAAAATTTGAAAAGTAGTAAACAAGCTCGTGTGTGCGATGGTGCAATTTACCTGACTGACTGGGGGATGGAGGTTTGCTCAGAGCTGGTATCAAAGGAGACAACAGCAAACTGGCTCAAGCCCCCACCCGGTTACCTGGAAAATCACACACTATCCCCTGGGCACCCCAAAAGGCAATAATTCCCCTCTGGCAAGCACAGAGTCTGAGTGTAGAAAGTAAATTTTCATAAAAGGAAGGAAGTAACACAGCACTGGTTTGGGAAAACGGCAAACAGAATACATGAACACAATGAGCCGAACTCACCCCACCCCAGAGAACATGGGGTGTGTCCTTCCCCTCTTCATTCTCATTTTCCCCTGCCCTACTGACCGTCATAGTTGCACTGTCCACCTCTGGGTTGTGGGGTCCCACCGGTCCCCTCCTAGAGGCTCTTGCTGGACACAGGCTTGACCAGTCCCCTCTACAGAGATGTCCTGCTGACTGTAGGGCCTCACTGAATCCCCGCTGCTGGCTCCCACCAACAGCAGGCATCAACCGCTGCTGGCTCCCACCATCTGATGGTGCTGACCCCCACTAGCTTCTGCCACCTCCAGGCCCTGCTAGGTCCTCCTCTCCGCTGGTTGTCAGACAAGGCTTCCAAGTTCCTTTAGTGATTTCAGCTCTTAGTGAATTTCAGCTCAGGGGGAAAACCTTTTATTGACACAGGAGCAATATCCCTGCTTTTAACAAAAACAGGAGACTGCAAACGGAATCATTAATTCTATTTGTTAACAGTGGGAGGAAATAACCAATCTATGCTTAAGAGTAGCCCTTTGCCAAGCCTAGCATCGCCTCAGGACAAGATTCCCCTCCTCCTCCCTGCCTCTTTTTACTGTCTCTGGCATCCAAATGCCTCCTTTGCTGAGCTCTGTTGTTCAGATGAGAGTGAATCTTTCATCAAAACAGACTAAGGACAGTTCCGCTGCCATGTGTTTAAACAACAGGGAGACAACATTTCATTACCCCTGCAGTTCACACTCCAGTGATTTGTAACCCAATACCAGCCAAAATGACCATTTCTCATCTTGTATATGTATATGATGATCCTATGTTTCTCATTTCTACCTCTGCATCTGACAAAGTGAGCTGAGCCTCACGAAAGCTTGTGCCTGCTAACATTAAATTTGTTAGTCTGTAAAGTGCTAGAGAACTCTCTTTGTTTTTGCTGTATACAGACTAACACGGCTACCCCTCTGGAACATTTCTCATCATGCTGCTCAGCACCTACGTGGGCTTACGCAGATACAGAGCCCATGCAAATAAAGTGCCCCCCTTTCAGCTGACTGAGCAAGAGGAGAGCCACTCAGACCTTGCTTACATCTGTATGTATCAGTGTTGTATTGAGTTCTACATAGGTCTGGTGTATCTGTATTTCAACTTGTGCTGTGTTTCTGGGTGACAACCCAGACAGGGTGGCAGCAGCAGTAACCCTGATTAATGGCCCACTAAGGGAACTCACACAGGTACAATGAGCCCAGGGAGAGAAGCCAGGGCTAAGCCAGTTACCTGAGTCACCAAGAGATGTAATAACATGCCTTAGGCTTTCTGAGGCCTTTCCATGCCACGTGCCGTGTGGCTGGTTTAGGACAAGCCAACTGACAAAGGGAAAGAAAAGTAATGGGAGCTGCACCATCCCCATCTTGTCTTCATTCCTGCTTCCTATCTCTGGATCAACTCATCTACAGCTGAAGCTGTGAAATAAAGGGCTGAGATGCATCCCCGTACTGGATGTACACCAGAGGGACTGTACCAGCTGCAAACTCCCCAATTTTACTAAGCTCTGTGTGGAATCACTCACCCCCACCGAGACAGGCATGAGGCTGGTTTAGTGGTATGTCTACAAACAGCTGTGAGATGGGGCAGGTTGGCAGACGCTGGGCAGAGGGGCACAGGGCTGGCTGTCCTTGGGGAAAAGGTGGTTGAGGCCGAGGTGTTACTCAAACCGAGTATGAAAATGTTTACCCAGTAATACACTTAGGCATACATGCCCCAGAGTCAGTATCGTGGCCCCTGGATATACCCGGGTGGGTAAATATCAAGGGAGATGAAAAGAACATTCAGCAGTGTGCCTGGGAAAGAGGAGTGCGGTATATTTGCAGCAATTCAGTGTACAAAGAAGATGATGTGTGCCTAAGTCAAAATGAGAGTAAATGCCACTGTACTGTACTGAGTCTGAAGGAGATAAACATTCAGTAGTTGTGGTGGTGGAACATGTGTGTTTGCATAAGGAGTAGATGCTCTAAGTTTGTTGTAAATAAGTTTTATACTGTACTTCATAAAGAGGTTGATAATGTGTGCATTTGTAATGTGTATAGTTTGACAGGATGCGATATATACTTTGAATCAAAAAATCCCACTGTTGATGAGATAAATGTGAAATATCAACTGGTGGAAGAGATCAAGCCTGTACATCTGGGGGTAAGCATAAAAGCAATTCATAGCCTGATGAAACAACCGGATTTCCATTTCAAACTGGAGTAATTGCAAGAACAGGGTAAATCCGTAATGGTTACCATCCACCACAATAATGATGAAATTCATGCTGTACCAGATAGGGGAAGGAAGGACTCGGTATACGCACAGTGGTGGGAAAAGCTCGTCTCCAACCCATTCTTATAAAAAGGGCCTAGCATTGTTTAATTCATCCTTTCACAGTTATTTTAATATCGGTTATTTTGTATGGTATGTGGGGATTAACTGTACGTTGGATCAAAAACTAGGCAAAAGCCTTAAAATAATGGAATGTGACGCCATTTTAAAGGGAGTTTTAAAAGGCATCGAGGAGGGGAAGGATGGTCGCAACCATTTTGTTTGGGAAACAACAACAGAGGCACTATATTGGAGGCCTTTCTTCATGGCTCTGTTCCCGCCTTTTTTACCTTTTGGCGGGAAGGGCAGGTCAAATCTGCCCAGCAACCACAGGACATCTAAGGTCAGCAGCAGAGCAGCCTGGTGCTGTCCTTCCGAGCAGCAGCCATGAGCACGCGTCCGTCTATGGTCCCTGTTTGCTGAGAAGGAAGAGAGACGAGAAGAGATCCCGACTTCCCTTGCTGTGTCCAGCCTGCTACATCCCTGCAGCCTCCTTCTCTCCCATGGCTCCTGTCTCCATTGTGCTCGATTCTGTTGCCGTCTGTCATTAGCCTGCATCTGTCCTAACGAAGAACAATCATAAAGTTACGATCCAGGGCCAATCTTTGACGAAGGGAGGGTTAATTACTGGGATTTGTTCGATTTTTACTTGGTCCTGAGTTTATCTTTTGTTTCAGGGGACTATAAATTAAGGTTTATTTGTGTCATATTAATTGGATAGTTATTAATTATCCACCCGGCTGATCAGATATGGGTAGGGGGCGTATTCACATTGACTGAGGGAGGGGTCCTTGTTTTGGATTTCATTTGCCAACAGGGATCTCTCCCCTCCCACGAGCCCCTTCCCCCATGTACAGGGGACACAGCAGTACCTGCAGCCAGGGGTGTGGGCTCCAGGAGATGGAGGGATCTTTTAAGGGCTGCCCATATCGTTCAGTGACTTCAGCACCTTGGGCACCTGCTTGAGGGTCCGCAGGGTGAAGAGCTGGTTCCAAATCCTGGCCAGTACGTCCTCCAGCTGCCAGGGAACCAGAACCACTCAGAGATGCTGCAGCCCTGACAATGGTGGGACTGACGCCCAGGGACCCGCAGAGTTCACCACAGAGCCCCTCCCCCGGCTAAGGGATGGAGTCACCTTCCCACCCCAGAACGGGCTCCGGGCTCCTTCCCTAGCAGCCCCCAGGCATCCTTTGGGGGTGAGCTCCTGTCCTCAGGTCCCTCAGCCCCATCTCAGAGCTGCTCTACCACCAGCCATGTCTGGGCCCGTCTGGGGCAGCAGCTCCCGTTCCCACAAGCCCCCACCCACTCCCCAGCCCCACCCCTGTAGCACAAGGGTGAGCTTCAGCTGAAGGGCAGGGAGGGTTTGGGGCACAGTGAAGGGGGTGTTGGGAGGCTGAGACTTTTCCCTGCGTGACCCCCAGTGACTAACGGGGGAGCCGAGAGATGGCAGCCCTGGGGAAAGGGGCCGATAGGCAGCCCCCCTTCCCCCACCCTCCCTGGATCCTCTAGTTCTTCCCAGAGCAGGGCCAGCCCAGGGGCAGCAGGGGCAGCTCCCAGCCCATAGGCCTGAGCCCGGCCTGCTCACTCTGCCCAGCCCCGGCACTGCTCAGCCTCTGCCAGGGATGGGCTCTGGGTCGAGGACGATGGTCCGCGGGGAACGGGGCTGAAGTCCTGGGGCAGAAAAGGCTCCGAAGTCACTAGCTGAGCGCCCTGCCCTTAGCTGGAGCCCCTGGCAGCTGGTCCTGGCCGTGTCAGGCTGAGATTGAGGCGCCTGCGGCACAGCTGGCTCTGACAGGTCTGGGAGGCCTGGGACAAGTGGCTCCGTCCTGCTCACGGAGCTGAATATGTGGCCCTTCGCAGCGGCCCCTGCTCGGACTCTCCTTCCCCGCCCGACTCGCTGCTTCCAGGCCCCCAATGGCTGCAGGGTGGCCGTGACGTTCCCTGGCCCAGAGGGGAAAGGCCCGGACCCCCCATCCCTGCCCCTGCCCCAGCTGCTCACCATGTCCCCCAGCAGCTGGTTGGCTTCTCCCAGGAGGGCGTAGGTCAGCAGCAGCCCTGCCTGGCTGAGGCGCAGCAGGGAGTGGTGGGCGGCCAGCAGCGCCGTCTGCAGGAACGATCTCCTCTGCCCCTCGGAGAAGATCTTCCCGAAGACCTAAAACAACAGGGCACAAGGCTGGGCCGGACGCCCCGAGGCAGCTCCATGGGCCAGGACAGGAAAGTCTCACCCCGGGCTCAGGGGTGACCCTTCACTGGCAGTGTTCAGGCCCGCAATTTACACAAGCCTGTGACACTGTGTGTGGAGCTGGACTCACTGCAGGGGCCAGGCCGTGTGAAGACATATCCGGGTGTGAAATTCACATGCTCAGGGTGCTACTCTCAGGGACCATCCGGGACCCCCACTGCTCCCAGCAAAGAGATCTCCTGCAGCTCAGTCACTATTGTGCGGAAGCAGCGCTGGGACCTGGGGCGCTCAAGGTTCTCAAGGGCGCTCAATCCTGCATTAACTCCCACACCCAGTGACTCTGGGTCGTGCTGCAGAGAATCCATCCACCGCCCCAGTTCAGCCATTAGCCAGGCTCCAACACGGGCTCTCCTGTGCCAACCTCCCCTTGGGCTGAAGCAGGAACTGCAGAAGCTGGAAATAAGTAGCAGGCTCCTGTCCTGGAGTCGGGATGCAGCTGCTGCAGGGAGCCCCGTGCTGGGCTAGTGCCAGGCCTCGGTTGAGTGCCCTTACCTGCCCCACCCTGGCCATGTTGACATAGGCCAGGAGCCGGCTGCCCTGGGACACATGCCAGCTCCACAGCTGTACGGCCTCACGGATGCTCAGCCCTAGGGACAGACAGACGTGGCTCAGGTTTGTCATTCCTGGTTCAGGGCCGGTTTCCTTCCATCCCTAGAGATGGCTGCACGGCGGGCTGAGGCCTCGTTATCTCCGTGGCCCCATGGAACAGCCAGGCTCCTTCTGTGGGGGAAGTGTCTAGGGGTCCATTGTGTCCATCCCGGAAAACATGTGATCTCTATGGTCTCCGGACTGTTGGATTGGCTCTCTGTTCCTGATGGGCCAAATGCTGGGGACAGGATCTGGCCCTCAGCACCCAGATAGCACCACCGCAGCCTGGGCTTTCTACCCCATACCCCATGCTATTGCCCCACCTATCACTTGGCTCCTTCCCCACCAGATCTCCCGGCAGCTTCTCTCCTGCCCGTCCCCAATTGGCAAACCCATGGGGCTCATTTCCCCGGAGAGGGTGAAGAGACAGAGCTTGTTCCATTAGCACTTTTACTCTGCTTTGCCCCTAGTGCAGAGAGACACAATGGACTCATCATCTATCTGGGTCGCTCTCCGAGGAGGAACTGGTTCCTACAGGGTCCCATTTCCCAGCTGGCTCAGTCTCAGAGGAAGGGCTTGTGTTTGCAGGGTCCCAGTACTCCGCGGGCACCACTTACCCCTGCGGTGCAGCAGCAGCTGGTACAGCCAGTAGCTCCCCGCCTTGGCCTACTGGCCGATGTCCTCTGCTGGGTCTGTGATGGAGAGACCCAGCTGTGCCACCAGGTGCCCCATCCGGGAGAATTCAGACGAGTTCTGGCGGGAGAAAAAGGATGGGGATCCATCAGCATGACGCCTTCAGCTCCCCGTCTCTCCCAGGCCAGGAGTCTCTCCCTTCCCAGGCCTGGGGAATGGTACAAGGAGGGATGAGCGAGAGCCCCACTTACCCAGCATGTCCCCAAAGCAGCGCGGAGCAGAGGAACTAGGGCAGGGCCGTGCACGAGGCATCGCTTCCCCCGCTGCTCCAGGGTGACAAGAAGGGCTTAGGGCCAAGCCCAACCAGGCTGCAGTGGCCATGGAGCAGAGGCCCCTCCACAGACCCTGGGGACACCACTTAGCCAGGAGAAGAGGAACTTACCTCTGGCGTCTCTGACTCCCAGCTCTGACACATCCGCACACGGCCCGTCCCAAAGCAGGGCCCCGGCACCCCAGACTGCACAGCCTGCAGAGCCAGCCCTGCCTACGCCCGGAGTCAGAGATTGGGACTCAAAGGTCACTTACCTCAAACCCTGGGAGGAGGCTGGCGTATCGCAGCAGGGCCGTGCTGGTCCTCATGGCCCTGGCTCTCTCCGTGCTGCTCGTGGAGTGGATCCAGAAGCCGATGTGCTGTGGGAGAAGGAGGCGGGTTATGGTGCAGAGCAGGCACACGTCAGTCTCCCCTTCACACACAGCTGTGCAGAGCCAGGCTTGCAGGCCCAGCTCTTTTCATCAGTCCCCGGAAGGTGAACAGCACTGCCTGGCCCAGCATGCCCTGGCCAAAGTGCCCCTGGGGGTCCCAGTGAGGGGGACACCATGGAAACATGGATCTTCCCTTCTCTCCGTTGCAGCCCCCCATACTCTGGCCCAGCCCCACCTCGCTCACCTCCAAGGTGTGCTGCAGATGGTCTGTGCTGGTGGACGCTGTCAGCAGACTCCTCAGCATCATGTCCAGCTTCTCCTCCAAGGTCTTGCAAAGGGGAGGGAGAGCCGGGGGTCAGCAGCCCCATGGGAATGGGGGAATCCCTGCCACAGGGTGAGTAGGGTGGTTGTATGGGGAGCCCTGGTGAAAGTAGCACTCAGCCCGGCCTCTCCCGTCCCGACCCCTCCCTGTGCAGTTAGCCAGTACTCCTGGCAGGATGACAACTGGCTCCTTAACCCTCATTCTTAGGGCTTCTCTGCTGATGGCCTGAAACTGCACAGCACAGAACATGGAAGGAAGGAAGGAATCTCCCATGCACGGGCAGGACGACGAGGTGCCTGGATGTAGGAGTCCTTGACCATGTCCATGCGGAAGACGCGGGACGTGGCAGCCTGCAGGAGGTGCGATTCCAGCTCTTGCTCCAGGGCCGGTTGCAATTTGCTGGGAGCAAAGAGAAGCCATTATCAGACTTTCCCGTGGGGCTGGGACACGGGCATGAAACCAAGAGGAAGTAGACACCGCACGGAGAGGATGGAAACTGGGCACGGCAGGGCAGGGACCTGGCTGAGGTCACCCAGCCAGTCAGTGCAGAGCTGAGACAGAGCCCGTTTCCCTCCCCTCCCCATGGGCCCTGCTGCCCGACTGTGCCCCCTGGCAGTACCCCTCTCCCTGAGCCAGCGCAGACCTGTGGCTGTGGGATCCCAGCCCGGAGGGAAGGACCATCCCCCGCCAAAGGAGGAATGGCCACGGCTGGGAGATGCCCGGGGGGCTGCAGGTACTCCTGGCTCTGGCCGGAGGAGCAGGGGCTGGGCGAGTTGGGCAGGGGCCCTGGTACCTGAGGTTGCCCATGGCGACCAAGGAGCAGGAGAGGATGGAGCTGGGCCCAGAGTCCAAGGGCAGCGCCTCCAGCAGCTCTTGGGACACCCAGATATTAAGCCTGTCCTCCCAATTTCCTCCTTTCCCTTAAAGTTACCCCCACTGTTAATGGAAATTAATCTCTGGGATGGTTCGTCTGCCCTGACAACCGGATCTATCACTGGGGGCAGACTGAAACCACTCACTGGTGTCCACTCAAATAACAATTTATTAACTATAAATGTAAACACTGGAGTTTTTAAGAACAAACAGTGGGGATAAACCCCAGGCTCAATATCATCAGCACAACCCTTTGGTCCTCTTAATGTTTGACAATATTTATGATCTGGTTATGCCGTCTGCTTCGGCTCCAGCTCCGCCGTCGTCTTCTTCTCAGCCTGATCCGCAGCCGTCTTCTTCTTATCCTTGTCTTTGAAGCCCGCGTGAACCAAACATCCACCCTCACCACTCTGCCACTCAGATGGGCAGCCCCAATCTATGTCACTCGCTCACCTTGGTCTGATGTCACACCCGCCAGTCACTGGCCAGGATTTTTCCCACTCTCCAGGTTGTGCACCCAGCATCAAATTTGTGCACACGATCCTCAAATCTGTGGCTCCCCATCTCTTTGCCTTGTCTCTAGGCAGACCTTAGCTGCTGGCATCCTGCCAAGACTCAGCACCTCCCTGATTCCAAAATGGATTCCAATGTCCAAGATGGCGTCCGTTGAACCAAACTGAGGGGAGGGTACCAAAACATATTTACAACATTTCCCCAACACCACTCTCACCCTTTGCAGCCCTCTGTCCCTTCCCATCCTCCGCCTCAGCTGCCCCCAGTCCCACGATTCCCCACTGGCTCCCAGCAATTCCACCCACAATTTACCTTCTGTTGCTGCCCAGTTCTCAGCTCCAGGGGTCCCTTCTCCCTACTGCCCACCCGACCCCACCAATATGTCCCTGGCCCAGGCAAGTCCCCTTCTCGTCCTATGTCTACCCTCCTGCCTGGTGCCCTGAGCCCTGTCCCACCTACCACGATCATCTCCACCCCAGCTGCTTTGGAGAGGGGGTGGTTCCAGGGTGTCCCTGAGCTGAGCTGGCCAGGAGCTGCCTCTCCCCCTGTGGGAGTGGGGGGGCCGCTCTCCTCCTGGGGCTGCTGGCAGCTGCCTCTCCCCAGTGCCGGGGCACCCGCGCAGTCCTCTTCAGCACCCGCTGTAGCACGTTCGTCCTGGAACCGAGCAGGGAGCAGCTGTGAGTTTGGGGCAAGGCTGCCTCTCCCCAGTGGGCCTGTCTGCCCCGGCTGGGCCCCTGGGCTGGGATCTGACTTCCTGTGTGAGTGGGGGAGTGACGTCTCCCATCTCATGATCCCCAGCACTTCACACACATTCCTGAGCTTCCCAACCCCTTGGCTGTAGGTCTGGGGACCCAAGCGCTCTGCTGGGGAGCTGTGGCCTGGGCAGGGCAAGCCACTGGCTCAGCATCAGAAGAAAAGTCAGTGAACCCAGGCATCCTGTCCCAGCCCCCGCAGAAAACACTACAGCACTGCCTCCCAGAGCTGGGACTGCAGCCGGGCCCTTGTCCCCAACCCCCCGGCTGGGGGAGGAAGTAAGATCTGCTGCAGGGACTGCACCCAGGGACTGGGCGTCAGGACTCCTGAGGTCTCTGGTGGGTTTCATTATTGACTTGTGGGACCTCAGGCACATCGCTGCCCATCCTTGTTGCTCAGCACCCACTTGGACAATGGGACCTGACACTTAGCGCTGTTGGAGAAGGCTGTGAGATCTGTGCAGGGAAACGTGCTCTTGGCTCCTCACCCAAAGCCGGGTTTTTATTGGGTTTAGATAGCGACTGGCCGGGACTCTCACCCCAAACATCACCCATCCCGGGCCCTGCTGAGCGTAGAGAATGGAACTGATCTGACGGGCTGGCAGCGCAGGGGCTGCTGCAGAGGCACAGCTCTGCTGGCTGAGCGGGGGCAGGAGCGAGGCTGGAGACTTGCTCTGTTGTCCCCCCTGCACACTCTGTGCAGCTGAGGCAGAGCGTTTGCCTGTGTCCAGTGGAAAGGCCCATCCTTGCTGGAAGCAGGGCCCGTCTGTCTGCAGCCAGAGAGATTCCTCCTCCTGCAGCCCAGCTGGGCCCTGGCCAGAGGAAGTCACTGCTGAGATAAAAGTGCTGAAGCAGTGAGGAGAAGCAGGGCAGCGCAGGTCAGGGACTCTGGGCCCCTCCCCGAAAGTCAGTGGGGTTTTCGTTTGCATCTCCCAGCACCAAAGGGCAGGGGAAGGGTGGATGAGGAAAAGGGCCCTGAGACAGACACAGCCCAGGGCCAATGGGGAGAGGCCAACGTGCGAGGTCAGCCTGATTGACAGGGTGGCAGGCCAATGAGGGAGCCAGGAGGGTGGGTGGGGGTCCCGTCCTCCGTGTGAGCTGCAGCTGTGTGGGCAGAGCAGGGCCCAGCTAGGGACAGAGCAGCCGGCGGCTGGAGTCAGAGAAGAAGCCCAGGCCAGGGAGCTGAGCAGACCCACTGCAGCAGAACGAGAGGAGCAGGCACAGAGCCGAGCTGAGCAGAGCCACAGCCAGGCTGAGGCCAAGTGGAGCTGGAGCCGTTCGCAGCCGGAGACACCGGCAGCCAAGGGGCCTCTGCCCAGCGTGCACCTCACTCTCCCCACTGCTCACCACAGCCCATGTGCTGGCAGCGGGAGAGGAGACGATCCAGAAGCAGCACAATGAGATCTTGTCTGCAGATTGTTCCAGTCTTTTACAGACATGCAGGGAAAGATTCACAAAAGCTCAGGCTGACGGTAGCTGAGGTGCCAGACCTTGGAGACTGGTTGAGCACCCAAGGGCTGGAACTGACCCAGAGGAAGTGAGGGCAATTAGAGAAATGCCCAGTCCCAGGGATGTTAAAGGAGTCCAGAGATTCCTGGCAGTGCTTGATTATTATTGTTATTACTGAGAGAAGTGTAGAGTACAGGAATAGCCCTAAAAACTTCTGGTAGGGTAGCTCGCGCTATTCGAATTCCCAGGGGGACAATCCTGGGACACGGATACAGCCTCTGACCACGACAGAGCACATAAGTGAATGGTTACATGACATAGAAAGAGACAGAAATCAAGCCTGACCTGTCAGCATACAACAATATATTCAACATGTTTAAATACTGAACAGAATACAACGGTCTGAAAATATACAGTACAGAGAATAATACTTAAACTATTAGAAACTCTACGGTACAAGAAATAATGACTGAAGTTACAGTTAACACTATAATAACTGATCACCACAATACTTGACACTATTCATTTAACAATATTTGACACATTAATACTGAACACTTCAGACATATATCACGGTAAATCCTGAACAATCGATCATCCAGCAAACGTTAGGCCAACGCAGTTGCTGGCTGGGTACAGAGGGAGAACCTCACTCAGATCACAAGCATCCAACTTTATTGACATGCAGACTCAGGTAGCCTTTTACTTACACAACCTTTAAAACATCCTCTGTTCACCAGGGAAGGTCCTTCTGCCCTGTCCAAAACTTGCTACCAGAGTTACCTCAGGCTCAGACACAGAGCGGGGACTCAGTTAGCCCGGTTGCCTGCAAGCCCAGAGGCACCTGTGCGGCTTCCTGCCGGAAGCATTACCTTGGCTTGGACACAGAGCAGGGACGCAGGTAGCCTGCTTGTCCAAAGACTGAGGCGCACCTTTTGCTTCAGTGATGCTCACCGCTGTTCAGGCCTTGCCACGAAGCTCCTTTCTTTCACCGCTGGTTCTTTCCAGCTCTCGATCTTCACTTCTTTAGGTGGTCAGCTCTGTGAGCTCAGCTCTTCTCCTGCTCAGGTGATCTCAGCTCTACAACGCTCAGCCTGCTGACTGCGGGCTTTATCTCGTTTGGTCACCCAGGCTCAGACAATCAGCTTTATTGCACCTAATATGCAAATTAGGCTGTGCCTGCCATGTTAATTAGGTTCTGATGTAAAAATACTCTAAACCAATCAATTACTTCTATGCCAATGAGCCTGGCCTTATATGCTAATGAGAAGGACGGGGCAGGGAGTTATGTGCCGTGGGGGGGGGGTCACGTTAGGAGTGAGAACATCAGAATGGATAGGGGAGGGGCTCGGAGTGAGGTGGGGGGAATCCCCCTTCCAACTGCCATTCTCAACTGTCACTTGCTGGATCTTTCTTGTTCCTGATCCTTGTCTAAGAATCCTGTTCCTAAAGCTGCTCTGTGGGAGCGTAAAGAGTGAAAAGCTGGACAAATGATCAGGCCTAAGTTACAGGGAACGGGGTCACGGCAGGGCAATCCTTGTTTCTGTTAATTGGTGGGAATTCTGGTTGGAGTCTGTTCTCTCTCTTCTTTTCCTCCCTTCCTGGCCATCTGCGCAGGGGATGAGGCGAACAAAATAACTATGCCCCTCCTGCACAAGGCCTTTGGTGGGAAGAAAGCATTATCTTCCTTCTCCCCGGCACACCTTTACTTCAAAGAACGTTAGTGTAAAATTGATAGGTGTTGAGGTGATGTGCCTGCCCTCTGTATGGTAATCCTGTAAACAACAAACGGGCGGGTATAATTGTATTCATCGTGTAGTTGTTAATATTCATTTGATAGGGTCAGTGTAACCAAATCAGGGTCTATGGGGCGTTGCTGGAAATGTATACTTTTACAGATTGTTATGGATAAAAGAATTGTAAAGTAACCCCCTGTTTCTCACTCACGGTGTTGAGGTGGGACGAGCAGGCAATAAAGGTTTCCGTCTCCCCAATCCACCCTAGGGACAACCTGTTTGGTTATTTCTAACATAATCATTATTCTAAATGTTATAAAATGTCCTGGTGCTGATACCACTCTTTTCAATTACCCAAATATTCAATCCATCAATCTCAGACATTTTTTTTAACCCCTTTTGAGGCTTTTCTGCAAGTCTTTACTTCAACTTTCTTTTTGGCCATTTAGACAACTAAAGCAAAAATCTCTGTCTACGATTCCCTTTCTTGTGGGGTTGTAAACCTGTTTACAAATACAACCCTTTTATACGGGGAATTCAGAGATTTTTAGGATTTTTGTCCAGTTCCAACTCAAGGCTCCCCTTTGATGGAGACCGAATCATCATGTCTTTATACTGGCTCCATTCCTCATCTCTGAATCTCACATTGGCCACACTCAGTTGTGTGCCATATCATAATCGTTTTATCTGAAAGTTTTACATGTGCTACAGTTGTCCAAATTTCCTTTTTATCCAAAATACGAAGATGATGAGCATTACATCCATCACTATCTGCAATATCAAAAGTATCACAATAGGATGTAGAATTATATTTAAATACTTAGTTGCTGTGGGAGATAAACCAAAAAATATTCTCCACCAGCTGTGTCTAGAAATTCCCTTGACTCGTTCAGTTACTTGTTCTATTTGATTTGCAGAGTGGTGGACAGTAACTAAAACATTCTGTGCATTTCTTGTAGCTCTTACTACCTGTTTCTGTAATTTCAGGTGTTCTATTAATTTCTTAATTACGTTTATATTTAATCCTAAAGATATCGGGTCTATCTGCTCATATAATTGATATTGGTCTTTAATTTATTTCTTTACAATTTCTGATAAAGTAAATTTAATATCACAACCTATTACAGAGGTGACATTACATAAATACTTGTTCTCATAAGGATTATGAGTGATATCATATACATAGTTTACTTTGAACATTGTACACAGCTTCTAATACAAACACATTGTTTTCCTACATACACAATCATTGCATTGTTGAATGGACATGGGTTTAATCGGTAATAACATTTTCCTTTTTCTTTCTTCAAACAAATATCACAAGGTTGGATAGCATTATTATTTAAGCTGCGGCTTGACAAAGCACTGGCTGGGATGATTTAGATGAGGTTAGTCCTCCTTTGAGCAGGGGGTTGGACTAGATGACCTCCTGAGGTCCCTTCCAACTCTAATATTCTATGATTCTATGATTATAACAAATATATCGGATTCCATGTTCTATTGTTTTCCATGTTTGATTCTGTTTTATTGTCCAAAGTCTGTATCCAATTGAAAGCATTACACTTGTGTTAATATTCAACCCAAGTGCTCTAAGTGGAGATATCCATTCTATCTGTGCATCAGATATCATAAGTAGAAATGTAACCATTTGATTTTCTTGAGCATTGTACATGAAATTTACCATTTTCCACCATGAATTTAATTTTATTTCAAAGTCAGAGACATATTTCCACATAGCACTTTTTATCTCAAGGGGTAAAATTCCATCCATCCCCTCTCTTATAACGTCTTTTATTACATAATTTGTCCATGTCTGTGCTTGGATATATGCCAGTGCCAAGATTCATTACTTTGTAATACCTCCACTGCATCTAAAATAATCAAATGATCTTTTCCTTGTAATTTTTCCCATTCAGGAAGTAAGCTCGCTATTAGGTACTGACTGGTACTCATTTCATTTCAAGCTGTTTTCAGGGGTTTAGATAGATCTCCCAAATGCTTTCCCATCATATTAAATTTATTAGCTAATATCTCCACCTCTATACTATTCAGTATTCCCAGTCGAGTTCCTGATCCTCCCAGAGCCATATCAATCAAACTTCTCTTCATTCTGTTGGTTGAGGCTTTTGGGAAAAGTTGGATTTCCAACTATCTTGTCCATCCTTTAACCAAAGGTTCAGTAAATTTGCGACATTGGGGTCTAATATGAGAGACTGGAGCTAGATCAATCGCTAGTCTTTTTAATGTGTAAGTGGGATCTATTATCGATTGTCTCATGACGTCCTCCTTGACTACATATGGACCAATGTCCATTGACTTTGGTTCATATATCCAGGAGAAAGAAAAAAGACAACTAAAATTATGAGCTATAATTTCCCAAACTCCAACTTCCACGTCTTCTAGTTATATTCACCTGAGCATCGCATCAGTAATGGAACAGAATTTCACCCGAATATCCTATTTCACATTCCTCTTCTTTTGCAATATGTATATACCACAGTATCTGTAATTTTAATGGCCTTTTAGATATAATTCCAATCTGTGATTTACACTGTACATCCACTTCATTCAGCCCTCCTCATCGGTCTTTGATTTGAAATTTACATGATGTTCAATTAATATGATTATGATACCATTGTATAAACAGTATAACTTTGTTCTTTTAACTTCATTTGAAATATTCCATACCACAATAGCACATGCAGATTCTTTTCCCAATTGTACAGACATACCCTCTGATTGTATGATTACATTAGACCCTTCTATGATTGCAGACTGCCATACTCCCGCTGTTATCATTTTACCATGTATTTTCCCTTTATTTTCTGTGGCATTCCAATCACATATTTAGGGTTTTGGTGCCAAATGATACTGAGGATATTTTACTAAATGTCCTTGTCCTTGAGAGTTATAGATGATGGAACATTTATGGACAAAATAAGATGCTATATGTCTCCTACTATCTCTCTGTTCTATAGCCTCTAAAGTTCCCAACATGATTGTTATAGCTTTATTACTATCTATGTATCAATGTTTCTGTATTTTGCTTCTTAACTGACATAGGCATTGTTTCTACACGAACTATTCTAGTAGATGAGTGCGCAATTATTTTAAACCCATCTAACAATACACACTGCCAAGGCCCTGTTCTAACTACTTTACCAAGTATAGTTCCTTTATTTTCCTCAGACTTCCACCTACAATTTGAAGGTTGTGGCTTTTTCTCATGGGATCTTTGCCACATCAATATTCCCTTTCCTTGATTATCAAATAGAATATTATACTTTTGGGCATCATCTGTAATGAGTGTTTTACCCTTATAATTCTGTGCCATAAACTCTATAATTCAGACAGGTCCCAGGATTACTTTAACCAATGTATTCCTCAACGTAAGAATTTGAGAAGACACATTCTTCAATTGTGTTATCTGGAACATTATTATTAGACTAAGATTTAACCCACTGGATCGTTAGAGTTAGAGATGCTCTGTCTGAATTCGCACCACCATAGTAGAATCCAACGTGCACAAAGACCCAATAGAGCTAGAATGAAGACGACTTCATCTTGTACCAATTGATTCTGAAATACATCTATAAAAACATTCCTTGTTAACTGCATACTTATTACTCCTTATCTAGCTGCCAAACTCTTGTTTCTCCGTGCTGCCCCCAGCCACCTGACGGGGTTTCTCATCTTCTCCCTCTGGCTGTGGTTACTTGACAGCCGCAACTCCCCAGGCAGCCAGCTTGATTCTTTCGCTTACATCCTTCACTTCTTGGGATGATGCTGAGTTTGCCTTTGATTTGCTGCATATCTGAGTCCTCTCTGTATGGCCTCAGGCACCAGCAGCTAGTTCCCCAGGGTAGCCTCCCATTGACATCAGTAGCATGCCAGGCCTGCAGGTTTTGGCCCAGGATATCTTCAGGCCCTATGGCTGCTGCACATCTACATGGTGACTCTTGCAACCCATCAGCAAACTACTCCATCCTATTCTGCAGGGTGGCCTCACCGGCTGAGAATCTGGCAGCACCATAACACTAGGTTAGAGAAGGAAAATGTCCTCAACAGTCAGCAGTCACAGCCTGCAGGAGCAGAAAAGGCTAGGCTTCTTCTTAAACCTCTCCCTCTGGTCAATCCTTCATCATTTTTGTGGCTCTTCTCTCACCTCCCTCCAAGTTACCTGGAAAAGCAAAGAAACAACCAAGCAAGCAAGCGGAACCTGGTGTCCTGGCTGATCTAACAATGTATTGCCATCGAAGGGTTGATATAAAGCAGACCATTCCAGTCACCCCATTGTTCCGTCTGAAGGGCTGATTTTCCTAGATCCAGTCTGCCCAGGTGTGCTGATTATACCCATCCCCACGGTTTCTCTGGTCTGTAAGTGGATGAGGAAATCCCTGACTCGCACTGAGCCTGCATCATTTTCAGCTGCTCTGAGCCACTATTTCAGGAATTGAGGGAGTTGAGAATAAACCACAGAACTCCTCACTCCCTTCATGCCTGCGATGTTTGATGCATGGCACGTCCAGCTCCATGTACTTGGTACCCACCAAGGGTATCGTGTGTGTGAGCCTGGCACATTTACCAGCCCCGGCAGGGTAGCCAGGCTTGTCATGGGAGCTGGAATCCCCACCACGGCACTGCACAGAGGACCCAGCAGGAGGGAATTGGAGCTTGAAAACCCTTCTATTAAATCTGGAGACCAAACTCTGTGTCCCTGCCCACTGTGTGAGCTGCCAGGGAGAAGCTGAGAGACGCGTCTCCGGGAGGACAGTGAGTTCCATGTCAGCCGTCTGAATATTGTGCAACCCAATCTTTTTCTTGGAGAAGATAACCAATTTTCTAGACCCAGAACATGGAGTAGATCTAATCCACCTGGGTTCCATAAAACCTGTGATACAATTCCCCATGGGCAATTCTGTGTTACATTGGAGTTGATGGGGATTAATATGAGAATTGAAAGGTTGGTAAGGATGTGGTTAAAGGGGAGGCTATGACGGGAGACAGTGAAAGGAGAACTGTCAGGCGAGAAGGAATTACTAGTGGAGTTCCTCAGGGATCTGTCTCAGAACCATCCTTGTTTAACCTTTTCAGTCCTGACCTTGGCAGTGGGAGTGTGCTAATCGAACTACAGGGTTGGGTGGTTCTGCCACGGATGGTGGCTTTTCCCAAGGCTTTGTAAACAGAGCCCGAATGAGCTGCACTGGCTGCTGCTGCTTGCTGCTCCCACACTGCCGTGTTCTGAGGTTCCACCACTTCACCAGGCTGAGTGATTGCAGCAGGTAGTGGGAACCTCCCAGCCAGGGCAGTTCCTAGGTTCATTGTCCCGCACAAGGTTTAAGCCTCAGATCTTAGTGGCAGCAGAGAGACAGTTGCAGTGGCAGATAAACAGCGGCAGCTGAGAGCCGTTTGCAGAGGCAGCAGCAGAGGCATTGCTCAATGCCCCCCTCTGCCATGGGTGGGTGGTGAAGTCCGTGAACACACCTCTGGGTCCTTGCTAACTAAGGACTGCCAACTGTGAGTGGGGTGCAGTGGAGGGAGAAAGGAGTGATGTGTTAATGGGCCATTTGTTTGTAGGACTTTCCCACCACCAGGTGGGAAGCAGAGGTGAAGGACTCTGCCCAGCGCAGGGGGGGCACAAAGGGTTGGACCCGGGAAAGGGGGGAGGGGAAGGAGGCAGCTCACTCCAAAGATGAAAGGATTTGGGGGCAGAGGGAAGGACACCGGCTGCCAAGAAGGGAGAGGACTTTGGCAACACTCAGGGATCTCTCCCCTCCTGCTAGCCCCTTCCCCCATGTACAGGGGGACACAGCGGTACCTGCAGCCAAGGGCATGGGCTCCAGGAGATGGAGGGATCCTTTAAGGGCTACCTAGGTCGTGGAGAGATTTCAGCACCTCGGGCACCTGCTTGAGGGTCCGCAGGGCGAAGAGCTGGTTCGAAATCCTGGCCAATACGTCCTCCAGCTGCCAGGGAACCAGAACCGCTCAGAGACGCTGCTGCCCTGACAATGGTGGGGACTGACACTCCAGGGGCCAACAGAGTTCACCACGCAGCCCCTCCCCCAGCTCAGGGATGGAGTCACCCCTCCAGCCGCAGAACGGACTCTGGGCTCCTCTAGCAGCCCCCAAGCACCAATTGGGGTGAGCACCTGCCCTCAGGCCCCTCAGCCCCATCTCAGAGCAGTTCTACCACCAGCCGTGTCTGGGCCTGCCTTGGGCAGCAGGCCCCATTCACACAAGCCCCCACCTTTCCCCTCCACCCACAGCCCCATAGCAGAATGGTCGGCTGCAGCTGAGGTGCAGGGAGGTTTTGGGGTGCAATGAAGGGGCCTGGGACAAGTGGCTCCGTCCTGGTCATGGAGCTGAATCTCTCGCCCTCTGCAGCGGCCCCTGCTCGGACTCTCCTTCCCTGCCCGGCTCGCTGCTTCCAGTTCCCCAGTGGTTGCAGGGTGGCCGTGACGTTCCCTGGCCCAGAGGGAAAAGGCCCAGACCCCCCATCCCTGCCTCTGCCCCAGCTGCTCACCGTGTCCCCCAGCAGCAGAGAGGGTTTGGGGGTGGGGGGAGGCTGAGACTTTTCCCCAGGTGACACCCATTGACTAATGAGGGAGCCAAGAGACGGCAGCCCTGGGAAAGGGGCCAATAGGCAGCCCCCTCACTCCCCGGATCCTCCATTTCTCCCCAGAGCAGGGCAGCCCAGGGGCAGCAGGGCCAGCTCCCAGCCCAGAGGCCTGAGCCCGGCCTGCTCATTGCCCAGCCCCGGCACTGCTCAGCCTGTGCCAGGGACGAGGCAGCCGGGGACGGGTTCTGGTGCTGTGAACAGTGTGGCAGGGTGGCAGTGATGTTCCCTGGCCCAGAGGGGAAAGGCCCGGACCCCCCATCCCTGCCCCTGCCCCAGCTGCTCACGGTGTCTCCCAGTAGCTGGTCGGCTTCTCCCAGGAGGGCATAGGTCAGCAGCAGCCCTGCCTGGCTGAGGCGCAGCAGGGAGTGGTGGGCGGCCAGCAGCGCCGTCTGCAGGAACGATCTCCTCTGCCCCTCGGAGAAGATCTTCCCGAAGACCTAAAACCAACAGGGCACAAGGCCTGTCCAGACGCCCTGAGGCAGCTCCACAGGCCAGGATAGGAAAGTCTCACCCTGGACTCAGGGGTGACCCTTCACTGGCAGCATCCAGGCCTGCAGGTTACAAAAGCCTCTAATGCTCTGTGTGGAACTGCACTCACTGCAGGGGCCGGGCTATGCAGGGATGTATCTGGGTGTGAACTTTGGATGCTCAGGGTGCAGCTCCCAAGCACCATCCAGGACACCCCACCGCTCCTGGCAGTGAGATCTCCTGGTTCTCAGTCACTAGCGGCCGGGAAACAGCGCTGGGACCTGGGGCGCTCGAGGTTAATGCTGCATTAACTTCGCCTCCCAGAGACTCTGGGCCATGCCGCAGAGAATCCATCCACTGCCCCAGCTCAGCCGGGAGCCAGGCTCCAACTCGGGCTCCCCCGCGCCAGCTGTTGTCGGGGTCACCAGTGTGGTATGGTGTTGGCTACCGGTGTTTATCAGTTTAGGCTGCATGCCTGTGTCCCTGTGTAGATGCTGTCCCAGCTCTGCGCAGGTAACCAAGATGGCTCTCATGATCGAATGAATCGACACAACCATGGATTAGCTGAGCAACGAAGGCACCTAGGCCAGGTTTATTGCGTGCGGCACAAAGAGAAGTGACCTACAGAGTATCTCTGGGTCAGCTTCCTATATGCGGCGTTAAAATGGACATGGCCCAACTTCGGGACTTTCCCTTATCCTCTAGTCCGGACAATGTTGTTCCCTCTGACACCCTCTTTTATTCATCGTTACATACAATTTCATTCTGCCCCCTTCAACGTAGGTAATTGCCACCATATTGACGTAGTGTAATACCGCCTTTTCCATTAATTGGCTGATTTGGGCAAAACAACTCCATGTATCACCTTTTAGTCATTGCTATTCATCAAAGTGTCATTTTAGGGAGTTAGTTATCCCTTTGGCCTCAGTTATCCCTTTGATATCTTGGTGCCTTCTCCACCTCCTACATAATTTGCATATTAGTAATATTTTGGCAATGTGTATACTTGCAGTATCAGCACTTTCCTGTGCCAGTTTCAGTTCACTTGGTTTTTTCCACTTATATTCCTTTTCACTTGGCTTTTTTCACTTAGGTCTTAGGCCTTATGCTCATTTCTTACTACACCAGCATTCCCTGGGGCTGAAGATGGAACTGCACAAACTGAGAATAAGTAGCAGGCTCCTGTCCTGTCAGTGCCCTTACCTGCCCCACCCTGGCTGTGTTCACATAGGCCAGGAGCCGGCTGTCCTGGGGCACGTCACAGCTCCACAGCTGTTCGGCCTCGTGGATGCTCAGCCCTGCAGACAGACAGACGTGGCTCGGGTTTGTCATTCCTGGTTCGGGACCAGTTTCCTTCCACCCAGGGGTGGCTGCACAGCAGCTCCTCTCCTGCCCCCTCCCCAGCTGGCAGACCCGGGGGGGCTCATTTACCCAGGGCTGGCACAGAGCTGTTTCCATTCACCCTTTTCCCTCCTTCCCCCTAGTGCAGAGGGACGCGATGGACTCATCATCTCGCTGGGTCGCTCTCCGAGGAGGGACTCGCTCCTACAGGGTCCCATGGCCCAGCTGGCTCAGTCTCAGAGGAGGGGCTCGTGTGTGCAGGTCCCAGTGCCCCGCGGGCAGTGCTTACCCCTGCGGTGCAGCAGTAGGTGGTACAGCCAGTAAATCCCTGCCTTGGCCTGCCGGGCGATGTCCTCTGCTGGGTCCGTGATGGAGAGACCCAGCTCTGCCACCAGGTGCCCCATGCGGGGGAACTCAGACGAGCTCTGGCGGGAGGAAGGGGAGGAGGATCCATCAGTATCTCAGCTTCAGCTCCCATCTCCCCCAGGCCAGGAATCTCTCCCTTCACAGGCCCTGCAGGGGAAAATGGCGAGAAGCAAGAACCCCAATTCCCCAGCCTGGCGCCAAAGCAGCGTGGAGCACAGGGATTAGGGCAGGGTCCTGCACTACGCTTCGCTTCCCCCACTGCTCCAGGGTGACAAGAAGGGCTCAGGACCAGGCCCAACCAGGCTGCAGTGGCCGGGGAGCAGAAGCCCCCCCACAGACCCTGGGGACACCACTTAGCCAGGAGAAGAGGAACTTACCTCTGGCGTCTCTGACTCCCAGCTCTGACACATCCGCACACGGCCCGTCCCAAAGCAGGGCCCCGGCACCCCCGACTGCACAGCCTGCAGAGCCAGCCCTGCCTACACCCGGGGTCAGAGATTGGGACTCAAAGGTCACTTAACTCAAACCCTGGGAGATGGGTGACATATTGCATCAGGGCCGTGCTGGTCCTCGTGGCCCTGCCTCTCTCCTGGATGTTTCTGGAGCAGATCCAGAAGCCGATGTGCTGTGGGAGAAGGAGGCGGGTTATGGTGCAGAGCAGGCACACGTCAGTCTCCCCTTCACACACAGCTGTGCAGAGCCAGGCTTGCAGGCCCAGCTCTGTCCTTCTGTCCCCGGAAGGTGAACAGCACCACCTGGCCCTGCCTGCCCTGGCCAAAGTGCCCCTGGAGGTCCCAGTGAGGAGGACACCATGGAAACATGGATCTTCCCATCTCTCCTTTGGCAAATTACGAAGGATATGACCCCCCCATTGACCCGTCCGCTCTGTCAATCAGGCTGACCTGGAGCGTTGGCCTCTCCGCACTGGCCCTGGGCGCTGTCCGTCCCAGGGCCCTGATTTCTCACCCACACTTCCCCTGTCCTGTGGTACTGAGAGGTGGCCCACAAAGCAGATCCAGTCTCAGTCAGGGCCTGACAGTCCCCTCACATGAGGAAGGGAGGGTCTGAAGCCCTGGGACTGTAGACAATAGCAGCTCGTATGGTCAGAATAGCAGATTTATCTGCTGGGGAGAGTTTGTGGCCAGGGTTCTGGCTGGGGACAAGGCAGAAAGTGCCCCTCTCTTAGACCAGAGAGCCCAGATTTCAAACCTCCAGGGAAGAAAAAAAAGAAAAAACCTAATCCTGAAAATAAAAGGCACCGGTTAACTCTGAAATACCAAACCCCCAAGGATGTAAATTACACTAAAAGCCTAGGCTAAAGAGAATACTGAGATAAAAGAAAAGCTACTAGTTAAATCTTCAAAAATCCCAAAAGGTTATGGAGCAAACTGCCCCAATGACAAACTCTCTGTACTGCAGGCATGGCATGACACTAATGCTTGTAAGTGCACACATCTATTAATCTGGATGTCAATATTAACGCTAATGATAACTCTTGTAATTAATTCGTTGATAATGCCATGAACTGTAAGGATCTTTTGTTAAAACCCCAAACCCGTTAAAAGTTGTAATAATACAAAACCAAGAATGAAGGATTCCTGTGACGCATTCAGCAGTGTCTCAGGACATCCCTTTCTGCATTCATTTTTCGTGGGGTGTGTGTCACAGTCTGGATTAGGGAGACCATTTATCAAATTATTTAACATCAGTATTTCAAAATTACAATAATTCATACGAGATACGCCATGTCAGGCATCGTTGGGAAGGTTATAATTTGCTAAGATTGATAAACACATTTATATGAATGTGTCAGTGTTGTATTGTGTTTGAAATATGGCTGGCATATCTGTATTTCAACTTGTGCTGTGTTTCTGGGCGACACCCCAGACAGGACGGCAGCAGCACTAACCCTGCTTAATGGTCCAGTAAGGGGGACCTGGTCCTGTGGTCAGGGGGACCACTAAAGCTTTTCCCTGCCCATGTGCTGTGGGTTTATGTCTCAGGCAAGCATGAACATGTACAAACATGCTCTTATGGACAAGGGATTCTGAGGTTTTTCCAGGCCATGCGCTGTGTGGCTGTCTCGGGACCAGCCACATGGCAAAGGAAGGTACATAAAAGGTAGCTACATCACATCCATTTTGTCTTCATTCTTGCTTCCTACTTCTGGATCCACTCATCTGCAGCTAAAGCAGTGAAACAAAGGACTGAGACCCATCCAGGTACTGGGTGTACACCAGAGGGACTGTATCATCCTGTAAACCCCACAGTTCTACTGAGAATCGGATATATACGGACTTTACAGTCATTTGTATGTACCTGATTGCTTTGACCATTTAACATCTCTCTTATTTTTTCTTTCTTTTTATAATCAACATTTAGTTTTAGTTACAAAGGATTGGCTGGCAGCGCAGTATTTTGGGTAAGATCCAAACTCATTCTGGTCTAATAATGAGGCTGACCCCCTGGGGATAAGGAGAACATTTTGGTAAAAAGCAGAGAGCTTTAATAACTTATCTGTTTACTAAACCGAGTGGTTCATTGGGACCCTAAGAATGAAATGCAGTAAATGGGGCTGTATAAATTCTTGTTTATAGCTTCTCAATAGCCAATGGGGGGGGGGGAGGGGAGGGCTTTATATCTTTGTAGAAGCTTGGACAGGAGAAGAGCTTTAAATTCAATATCAATCACCAATCAATATTACTGTATTAGTGCAGTGCAGCTAGATGGTTTTGCTTTAAAATTAGTTTTACACAAGTTGGAAGGAAGCTATGTCAAGTGATAAGCTGCATCCTTAGCAACCAAGTCTTCTCCAGATATTCTGCGCAACATGTCGTCTTCTCTTTGAATTTCTGCCTCCTTTAGATTTGTTGTTCTCTCAAATTATTTGATTTTATGGAGTGTTTTGTCTTTCTTGTGTGTTTTTCTCAAGAAAACAGTGCAACAGGACAGGTTGCTGGAGGACTTGCTTGCTCTGGTGTCTAAAAAAGCAGCTGAAGATGATGCTTTGTTCAGATTAAGAGTCAGTTTTCTTCCCTGGCTGTGGTAAAACATTGGCATATGCTACCTTCGACTTGCTTGTGTATTACTGAACAGAACCCCTGGGATAGTGTATTGGTGGCCCATCAACTAAACTGGAAACTCATCCAGCAGCCATCAATATCATTCATATCTCCAGGTATCTCAGTCCAGAACTCAGTCCAGCACCGATGGTTGTGACAGTTTTGCATTCTCTCTCTTTGATGTAAGCTTAAAAGGGTTTGCATCCTCCAACCATCCATTTTTAACCATTAGGGAAGTGAAGTCCTGGAACAGCCTTCCAAGGGGAGCAGGGGGGGCAAAAAACCTAGCTGGTTTCAAGACTGATCTTGATAAGTTTTCCGGAGGGGACGGTCTGATGGGACAGCCTAATTTGGCAATTGACTGATTGTTTACTACTGGCAGTAACTACGCCCAATGGCCTGTGAAGGGATGTTAGATGGGTTGGGTTCTGAATTACTACAGAGAATTCTTTCCAGGTGTCTGCTCGGTGCGTCTTGCCCATATGTTCAGGGTTTAGCTGATCGCTATATTTGGAGTCCAGAAGGAATTGTCCTCCAAGGCAGATTGGCAGAGGCCCTGGGAGTTTTTCGCCTTCCTCTGTAGCATGGGGCACAGGTCACTTGCTGGTGGATCCTCTGTACCTTGATGCCTTTAAACCATGATTTGAGGACTTCAGAAACTCAGTCATAGGTCAGGGTCTATTACAGGAGTGTGTGGGTGAAGATCTGTGGCCTACGTTGTGCAGGAGGTCAGACTAGATGATCATAATGGTCCCTTCTGACCTTATAGGCTATAAGTCTATGAATCTATGTCTTCATAGACTATAACTTCCCAGGAGAGATAAAATTCCCAAAGTCTCTTGTTAGCATTACACAACCAACACCACCTCCATTTTATTTTTGTACAAGTACACAGATCTGTGCTATCATGGACACCAATTCAGTCTATACGTTCAGAACAAAACGGCCATTTTTCTTTAGTGGAGACGTCGATGGAAGCCCAAGATGAAGCTGTGCATTGTCATGGCTAACAGCACTACTGATCTGTGCATAAAAGTTTCCCCAAGCCGGTCAGGGGAGGGGTCCCTAGCTGAGGGGTTGCGGGCAGCTGTCAGCAGTGAGGTGGGGTGAGCTGTAGCTGACACCTTTCCCCGTGTGACCACAGTGAACAATATTGACACCATGAGATGACAGCCCTGGGGAATGTGGCCCAATGGGCAAACCCTGACAGGCCAGCTTTCACATCCACAGGTCATCCTGCTTCTTCTCCTGCAGACGGCTGCGGGTGGAGAGTTTAAGGCCCAGAAGAGCTGGACTGTGGCTGCACTGATGATCCTGGTCCTGTGCAGAGCTCGCTGGACACAGCCAGGCCCCTGGGGTCTCAGCTCCCAGGTCACACAGTGCATGGTGACACACCGCAGCAGTGGGTGTCTCCCCTCAGTCCTAGCCTGGATAAAAGCAGAAGCGGCCAGTGCCGGTACTGTAGGGGGCTACTCTAAGGCTCCAAGGTCTCTGCAGCACGTGGACAAGGAAACAGCTCAGTGGTGCCAGGGCCGGCTTAGCACAAAGGGGGCTCCCCACACACTGCCCCCTCTGAGCTCCGTGTGGAATCACTCACACCCCCACCCAGACAGGCATGGGGCTGGTTTAGTGGTATGTCTACACACAGCTGTGGGCTGGGGCAGGTTGGCAGGGGCTGGGCAGAGGGACGCAGGGCTGGCAGGCCATGGGGAAAGGGCAGGAAAGGCTGAGATGTTACCAGAAAATGAAAGGATAGAAAATAGGAAAGGCCAGAAGCTGACAAAACCTTCTCCCCATCCAGTAAATAATCTAGAAAGTGACAAAGGGCCCTTGAGATTCGTTGCCCTTCGGTGTCTTTATCAGCTGGGAGTCACCACTCGGATACTGCAGCTAAACTGAAATGAAGGAAACGGTTTATTCAGTAATAAATGACAATAACCGGGGAACAAAGACACCACGAAGGAACCAGGCACCACGACACGACACACGGGAAGACGTCGGAGACACGACAGCAGGACACATCAGAGCACGGCAGGGCAGGAGGCAGAGACGGCAACACAGGAACAGGAAGGCAGGGACCGGCCAGTCTCTCTTCTTCTTCTGTCGGGATCTGTGGTCACAAATGAGAGCACGGGCTGCCACCTGGGCGCACAGCACCCGCTGGGGGCTGCCTCAAGACCTTTATAGTTACAGTCTAACCAATCAGGAAGCTCCGATATCCTGCCTTTGCACACGGCCCCTGGTGTGTGCACGCAGCACGCTGCATCTTTGCACCCGGCACTAACAGGCTGCACTCGGCACTAATTACAACTCAGCTCCATTCATGACAACTCAGCCTTATTTACACGTTTTCCCACCCTCCTGGTGCCTGCTCCAGGTCAGAAACTGGAGCAGATGGATTTGTAACTGAGGCCAGGCTGGCTGGGAGGGTCAGAAGCAGCAGCAGCAGCCGGGGGCTGTGAAGAAGCCTGTCTAGTCAGGAGTGTTGCAACGCAGTACCTGATATGTCCACCTCTCGCCCCCACCTACCCACCTGGTGCATCAGTAAAACCTCGACCTGACCTTATTAGGCCATTAGCTCACTCCTGCTGAAACTGACCAGGTGACTGGGAGCAGCTGGCTACATGACCAGTAGCACAGCCTCCCTAAGGGTCGGCTCACCTCCCAGCCAAAGGTTTGCCCTGATTCAAATGTCTCTCCTCCAATCAGGAGTAACCTTGGCCACCTGAAGTGATTAGTTTAAAGCCAGGGCACGCGCCAGGCTCCAGAGAGAACTCACCATCTGCTAGACACACCAGCTGCCCTGTTTTTTCCCTCTCCCACTCCGGACTCCGAGCCTGAACGTGTAAGCCTGCTCTGTGTTGCTACTTAGCTTCAGGGGTGATGTTGCAACTTTCCCTCCTGGGACTGGTAAGATCCTAACCTTCTTTCTCTTTCAGTTTCTGTTTTAAATCTGCTCTGAAAGCAGAAGCCGCCCCCCCCATTGCTAACCTTCTCCCTCTTTCAGTTTCTGTTTTAGATCTGCTCTGAAAGCAGAAGCTGCCCCCCCCATTGCTAACCTTCTCCCTCTTTCAGTTTCTGTTTTAGATCTGCTCTGAAAGCAGAAGCTGCCCCCCCCCATTGCTAACCCTCTCTCTCATTTAGTTTGTTTTAACTGCCCGTGTGCCCCTTTGCAGTTAACTGCCCGTGTGACCCCCCCCTTCTGTGCAGTTTCTGTTTTAAACCCTGTTTGCCCCTTTGCAGTTGACTGCCTGTTTGCCCCTTTGCAGTTGACTGCCCATGTGACTCCCCCCCCCCCCCTTCTGTGCCTTGTAATTAACTCATTGTCTGTGAAATCTCTATGTGAGAGCATTCCCTCCTGTAGATAACTGCTTCTGCCTCTGTGCTTTTCAGTTAAGTCTGTATAACCCCTTTCTGTTTCCTACAAGCAACTAGTCCTGTAGTTAATTGCTTCTGCCTCTGTGCTTTTCAGTTAAGTCTGTGTAACGCCTTTCTGTTTCCTACAAGCAACTAGTTGTCTGGGTAGCATAGTGGTAAATGTCCCTGTCTACCATGTGGAAGACCAGGGTTTGATTCCTGGTCAAGGAACCACTCTCTGGTTAATATTAGTTTAGGTCTTTGTAGTTAGTTGCCTGTTTAATACTTTCTTATATCAGTTTGTTTTGTGCTTAATTGTTTTTATGTCCTTTTATAACTAGTTCTGTTTAATACTTTCTTATATCAGTTTATGTTTTGTGCTTAATTGTTTTTAAGTCCTTTTATAACTAGTTA
Organism: Emydura macquarii macquarii; assembly: GCF_026122565.2. Classification (NCBI taxonomy): domain Eukaryota; kingdom Metazoa; phylum Chordata; order Testudines; family Chelidae; genus Emydura; species Emydura macquarii. The sequence continues at coordinate 94,178 of NW_027130983.1, forward strand.
AAACTATATTACTCCTGTGTTTATAATTAAACTCATTTATTTCCAATTGATTAATTATTGACTCTGGGGGATCTTTTACCTGTCGGAACATGGCGTCACGAACAGGATCCCCTATTGGCAATAATTATGTTTGCCCGTGGAAAAATGTCACAGAGGAGGCTAATGAGGAACAGCAATTTAAACACCTCCAGCTTCACCTCCTTACCAGTAAAGACCAAGGACACACCCTTGAGTGGGTGTGTTCTATTGGTAGGGGGCAGGCTTGCAGGTCTTATACGGTCCCCTTAACAGTATGGGACGCTGGGTGCTTAATGTCTTCTCACCCGTTGCTACGGGCAACGCCCGCTGACAGCAGCCTCCAGCCCAAATGCTCCTCCGTGGGCGAAAGAGCAGCTGACTCCGACCCTGAAAAGCTCTGGGCACATTGTTCCCAAGTAATAAAATCGAGCGGGAGCAGCCTACCCAAATTGAACCCGAGTCCCCGAGTCTACCCCGGGTCCCCCGGGCATGCCCTCCTGGTACAGTTAATTGCGGCCATGGAGGACGTTAAGAAACCCAAAAAACTGCGACCAGATGTTTACAAGCCTAAGGACATAGTCTCAGTGCTATATCACACCTTGGGGCAAACTTTAGACAAATTGACCGTAGTTTATGGAGCCCTTACGACTGCGCTCCACACTACCCCCCCATCCACGGATAACCCTTCCCTGCCCCAAGTTGTACCTGAAATAACCCCCATAAAGGACCCGATCCGCAATACCCCCAAATCCCCACCATATGAGAACCCACCACTCAATCCCCAATTCCCCGAGTCCGAAGTCCCGTCGTTATACCCGCCGTTACCAGACAAGCCCTGGCCCTCGGCCCCAGCTCCTGTGGTCGAAGCACTACCTGTGGTAGTCACGCGCAGTAAGACCGACGCGCAGGGTGTAACCACCCAGATTACTGAGGCCCGAACCCGAACCAAAGCTGAATTAAAAGATTTCCTCCGCGAGACAGCTCGCAGACCAGACGAACCACCACTAGTGTGGCTGGGGCGCCTTATGCTAGAAAATGGGCAAGACTGGGTTAACCACGCCGAAGGAACCGCCATAGCCCGGACCGCTAGTTGGTCCCGCGGATTCCTGGGACACCACGTTACCTCCAACACCGTTTGGGCACTGTGCATCCCAGCGGTAGCCCTTCTACATCTTTGTCACACATGGCGTGGTAAACATATCCCAGAAGGTAGCATAAAAACCCCGCAACAACTAATCTACGCTATAGCTGGGGCTTCTGCCACGGTATGGAACCCCCAAACGCACCCCATAGGCCTAACCCAAGCACAGCAGGCATCACCTATTCCATTCCTGCACGTTACCGACACCACTCTAATCCCCATCGACGAAGGGGCAATAGACAGGGCCTTGGAGGGGTGTAATCTAGCAGACACCAGCACCGTGTTATGGTTGCGGGGATTTAATGGGCGCCCTATCAGCCAATTATACGAGGCCGTGGACTGTGTTAAGTGGCCCCCCCCGTCACCCCCGACCTCCAGACAGGCACTGGTGGCAGAACCAAAGCCCCCCTTTTCACCACCCCCTGTCTCACCCGGCAAGTCCCGATTCCCTGAACGCACTAAGGCCGAACGGGCCATGTTTGGGTTCCTCCTTAACCAAAACCTCACTAAGGAAGCAATTCGTAAACTGTCCGATGAACAACAAAAAGCCCTAGCCCTTAGGTTGGGATGGATGGAGTACGCCACGCAGTCAGGAGAGCAGGCAAAAAAACGGGCCATGGCCGGGTGTCTAGCCAACCACACAACCCTCCCACACGACACTCAGCCGTATGCCACCCTCTACACTGCCAGTGGGCAACCGATCTCATTCATGTTAGACACGGGGGCACAAGTGTCCATCGTTAAAGCCCAAGTGCCACATGTGCCCACTAAAACAACCCCCTACGTCCAGGGGCTTAATAGCACAGAATCACGTAAAGGGTCCCCATCGCCCGTAGTACCCTCATTGTACCCACCCCTCCCGGAGAAACTTCACCCATCTGCCCCAATGCCTATGGTTGAGGCATTACCAGTAGTGGTCACACAAAGTAAAATAGCTGCCCAAGGGAATACCACCCAGGTTACTAAGGCGCATACCCAAACCACGCCTAAATTAAAAGAGTTCATGCGTAATACGGGCCACGGACCGCCGCTGGTTTGGTTGGGACGCCTCATCTTGGAAAACAGGCAGGATTGGGTCACTCAGCAAGAGGTGACGGCCATAGCTCGTACGGCCAATTGGGCCTGGGGGCTCCCAGGACACAGCGTCACCGCTAACACTGTCTGGGCGTTAACCACCCTAGCCATTGCATTCCTCCACTTCCATATGATGGTCAGAGGCATTCACATCCCACCAGGAAGCATAAAAACCCCTCAAGATTTAATCTGTGCCCCGCACGGGGGCATCCAAACCGTGTATTTCTAAGTTGTATTTCAGGTACTGGACACCCCAAATCTGGCTACCCAAGTTCGACGACAACATCCTCCATGAACCTGGGAAGAGGCTGTCGTTTGAGGGGTTCTCATGAGTGGAAACCTCCCTCACCATTCTGGGAGACTACGCCGAACAAAATGGCCTTATGTTACAAACTCTATTGCAAAAGGACTTTTGCCTAGCCTTGGAAGATTTGGATCCTCGTTTTGCTGCCCGATGCTGTCTACGCCTCAAGCCCGGGTGGAACAACCTGACCCACGTCATCAGTAACCTCACATCTTTGTCCATGCAGGTCCGGGAAGATCGCGAACGCTGGGACTGGTGGCAAACCAGCCTCACCTCATTGGGACTTGGGTTGTGGGCTGCCTCACTCAAGCATTGGTTAATCCTTGCATTGTTTATGTTATTTGCCCTTATTGTTGGTATTTCCCTCGTCAAACATATTATTTCTAAAACTGTTGCTGCTTTACCTGTGCAAGTTTAGGTATACTCCCCTCCCAGTGAAGGAAGATCTGCAAACCCCTGACCCCATTTCTGTATTGTTTAAGTCGGTGTAATCGCTTCGTGCTCGGAGTCTTCCCCTTACCCACCCTCTGTCCTCCCCTCTTCCCTCTGTTCACCTGGCCTCGGGGGGTCTGTGGTGTAGCTGTGACCGGTGGGTGCTCGGGCTGGCCACGGGGGCATGTTGCAACGCAGTACCTGATATGTCCACCTCTCGCCCCCACCTACCCACCTGGTGCATCAGTAAAACCTCGACCTGACCTTATTAGGCCATTAGCTCACTCCTGCTGAAACTGACCAGGTGACTGGGAGCAGCTGGCTACATGACCAGTAGCACAGCCTCCCTAAGGGTCGGCTCACCTCCCAGCCAAAGGTTTGCCCTGATTCAAATGTCTCTCCTCCAATCAGGAGTAACCTTGGCCACCTGAAGTGATTAGTTTAAAGCCAGGGCACGCGCCAGGCTCCAGAGAGAACTCACCATCTGCTAGACACACCAGCTGCCCTGTTTTTTCCCTCTCCCACTCCGGACTCCGAGCCTGAACGTGTAAGCCTGCTCTGTGTTGCTACTTAGCTTCAGGGGTGATGTTGCAACTTTCCCTCCTGGGACTGGTAAGATCCTAACCTTCTTTCTCTTTCAGTTTCTGTTTTAAATCTGCTCTGAAAGCAGAAGCCGCCCCCCCCCATTGCTAACCTTCTCCCTCTTTCAGTTTCTGTTTTAGATCTGCTCTGAAAGCAGAAGCTGCCCCCCCCATTGCTAACCTTCTCCCTCTTTCAGTTTCTGTTTTAGATCTGCTCTGAAAGCAGAAGCTGCCCCCCCCCATTGCTAACCCTCTCTCTCATTTAGTTTGTTTTAACTGCCCGTGTGCCCCTTTGCAGTTAACTGCCCGTGTGACCCCCCTTCTGTGCAGTTTCTGTTTTAAACCCTGTTTGCCCCTTTGCAGTTGACTGCCTGTTTGCCCCTTTGCAGTTGACTGCCCATGTGACTCCCCCCCCCCCTTCTGTGCCTTGTAATTAACTCATTGTCTGTGAAATCTCTATGTGAGAGCATTCCCTCCTGTAGATAACTGCTTCTGCCTCTGTGCTTTTCAGTTAAGTCTGTATAACCCCTTTCTGTTTCCTACAAGCAACTAGTCCTGTAGTTAATTGCTTCTGCCTCTGTGCTTTTCAGTTAAGTCTGTGTAACGCCTTTCTGTTTCCTACAAGCAACTAGTTGTCTGGGTAGCATAGTGGTAAATGTCCCTGTCTACCATGTGGAAGACCAGGGTTTGATTCCTGGTCAAGGAACCACTCTCTGGTTAATATTAGTTTAGGTCTTTGTAGTTAGTTGCCTGTTTAATACTTTCTTATATCAGTTTGTTTTGTGCTTAATTGTTTTTATGTCCTTTTATAACTAGTTCTGTTTAATACTTTCTTATATCAGTTTATGTTTTGTGCTTAATTGTTTTTAAGTCCTTTTATAACTAGTTAAAACTATATTACTCCTGTGTTTATAATTAAACTCATTTATTTCCAATTGATTAATTATTGACTCTGGGGGATCTTTTACCTGTCGGAACAAGGAGCAGGATGCAGTTTCTGGGAGGAGGGGGAGGAGGAATCTCTCCCCCGGGCACCAGACGTGCCCAGGAGGGGCAGGGCCCAGACAGCTCCCAGAGTGGGGGAAAGGCTCCAGCCTGGGAACCCGGCTCAGCTCCCCTCACCCGGCCACGCTGGGGGGAAGCAGAGTGAGGGGGAAGCACGGGCCCAGCACTGACCCGGAACCGGCCCGGCCGTGCCAGGGAGCAGGAGCCGGGGGTAAAGGGCACTTACGTCAAATCCTAGGAGGTGGGAGGCGAATGGCAGCAGGACGGGGCTGCTCCTCAGGCCGTGGCTCTCTCTGGGCTCCGGGCTGGATCCGGAAGCTGACGTGCTGTGGGAGAAGGAGGCCGGTCAGGGTCAATGTTCAGCTGCATGTTCTGTCCCAATGAGCCCCTCCCCCTCCATGTGGGGCTGATCCTCAGGGGCCAGCGTGGAATATGGGACTCGCAGACAGAAGAGCCTCAGAAGGACTTTTGCTGCTCTCAGGATTTGGCCCGTGTCCTTTGGGTCATGGCCCAGTATTGCCCCACTAGATCAGAGGCTGGGCCTCTGTGGTCAGACATCACAGACCATCCTCTGCCTCCTTCCTGATGTGCTGAGTGTGAGCCAGAGGTTCACGATCCTGCCCACGTCTGCAGCTCTGTGGGTGAAGGGAAGGATTCAGGATGGTTCCCTCCCCGGCTCCAGTGATCAGCGTCCAAGGGAGAGAAGGGCCGATGTGGCAGCTCTCGGGTACCCAGGACTCAGGGTCACCTTCCTGCCTCTGCCTGCAGGAAGAGTGAGACTGGCCCACAGTGGCTGGGTGTCAGCTCCCTCACGCCACCAGCCTGTGAGCCACTCACGCACTCCCTGCTGGGCTGTGCCAGCCCTGTCTTTCCCTTGCAGATTAACAGTATATGAACCCCAGTGCCTGAGTCCCTTTAACGCATTCACCTGGGAATCCAGCCCCTCACACAGGCTACTCACAGAAATCCCAGATCCTCTGCCCCCAACGGAGCAGCGCTCCCCACTTGACCAATTTTACTTTAATCCGCTGCTCCTGTGAACCACACAGCACTTACAATAAACCAGGGAAGTCAGCTAAGAACAGGAGAGAGCAGTGCAAAATGGTTATAATGCAAACAAAAATCAGAAAACACCAGTGAATCCCTACACTTTCCTTGCTAAGAAAGTAGGTTTCCCCCAAAGTTCAGTCCTTTATCGAGCTGGCTGCCTTCCCAGGAACCAGGACCCAAAAGGTCACCACAACCTCTTGCTCCACAAAATGTTTGCTCAGCGAATGGATGCAAAGACCTCTCCCCACTTGCGGAGAAACAGAAACTGCCTTTGTCTCTGTTCAGACACAGCTGTCCCCTGGCTGTTCTAATGTTCCTTTCCCACCCGCCAAGTGCCCTCCGTCCTTTGCAGTATCTCTGATGATTCCTATTGATAGAATTGGGATGGCACAAGCCTGGACAACTGTACCTTGCATTGCATCACCGGCTACCAAGAGAATGGGGACAAAAGGCCTGGAATGACCCATCACCGCGACACATTATCCCCCGGTGACTAACTTTTACTGCAGAATCATAAAGCCAAAGAGAGCACAGGCCAGGGGTACTTGACATGGGACAGATCAGCCCTTCCCTAGCTGCAGGGCGGAGCTTTCAGAGTCCTAGTGGCAGAGACAGGCCATGGCCCTGACACCCAGCCCCTCTCCACCTCGTGGGCCAGGAGAGCTCTGCCTGTGAGCAGGGGGGGGGCAGAGGGTCAGACCATGGAAAGGGGGAGGGGAAGGAGGCAGCTCACGCCAAACATGAAAGGATCTGGGGTAGAGGGAAGGACCCCGGCTGCCAAGAAGGGAGAGGGTTTACGTCAACGCCCGGGGATCTCTCCCCTCCTGCGAGCCCCTTCCCCCATGTACAGGGAGACCCAGCGGTACCTGCAGCCAGGGGCGTGGGCTCCAGGAGATGAGGATCCTTTAAGGGCTGCCCACGTCATCGAGGGATTTCAGCACCTCGGGCACCTGCCTGAGGGTCCGCAGGGCGAAGAGCTGGTGCCAAATCCTGGCCAGTACGTCCTCCAGCTGCCAGGGAACCAGAACCGCTCAGAGATGCTGCTGCCCTGACAATGGTGGACTGACGCCCGGGGGCCAGCAGAGTTCACCACGCAGCTCCTCCCGTGGATGAGGGATGGAGTCACCCCCCACTTGAGAACGGGCTCTTGGCTCCCTCCCTAGTAGCCACCAGGCATCTTTTGGGGGTGAGCTCCAGCCCTTAGGCCCCCCAGCCCCATCTCAGAGCAGTTCTACCACCAGCCGTGTCTGGGCCTGCCTAGGGCAGCAGCTCCTGTTCACACAAGCCCCCACCTGCCCCCCTCAACTCCACACCCCATAGCTCAAGGGTCAGCTACAGCTGAAGGGCAGGGAGGGTTTGGGGGTGGGGGGAGGCTGAGACTTTTCCCCAGGTGACACCCATTGACTAATGAGGGAGCCAAGAGACGGCAGCCCTGGGGAAAGGGGCCGATAGGCAGCCCCCCCACTCTCCGGATCCTCCATTTCTCCCCAGAGCAGGGCCAGCCCAGGGGCAGCAGGGCCAGCTCCCAGCCCATAGGCCTGAGGCCGGCCTGCTCACTCTGCCCAGCCCCGGCACTGCTCAGCCTGTGCCAGGGACGAGGCAGCCAGGGACGGGCTCTGGTGCTGTGAACAGTGTGGCAGGGTGGCCGTGACGTTCCCTGGCCCAGAGGGGAAAGGCCCGGACCCCCCATCCCTGCCCCTGCCCCAGCTGCTCACGGTGTCTCCCAGCAGCTGGTCGGCTTCTCCCAGGAGGGCGTAGGTGAGCAGCAGCCCTGCCTGGCTGAGGCGCAGCAGGGGGTGGTGGGCGGCCAGCAGCGCTGTCTGAAGGAACGATCTCCTCTGCCCCTCGGAGAAGATCTTCCCGAAGACCTAAAACCAACAGGGCACAAGGCTGGGCCGGACGCCCCGAGGCAGCTCCTCGTCCCAGGGTGGGAAGGTCTCACCCAGAGTGGCCTGGCAGGAGGGGAGAGTCCCCCTGTGCCTAAGGAAGCTGCTTCTCCTGGAGACCTGTGGGGCCCGGGCTCAGGGGTGACCCTTCACTGGCAGCGTCCAGGCCGGTAGGTTACACAAGCCTCTGACGCTCTGTGTGGAGCTGGACTCACTGCAGGAGCTGGGCTGTGCGGGGGCGTAACTGGTGTGAACTTCACACACTCAGGGTTCATCTCTCAGGGACCATCCAAGACCCCTCACCGTTCCCAGCAGCAGTGGCCGGGAAACAGGGCTGGGACCCGGGGCTCTCAAGGTTCAATCCTGCATTAACTCTCCCTCCCAGGAATTCTGGGCCGGGCCGCAAGGAATCCATCCACTGCCCCAGCTCAGCCATGAGCCAGACTACAACTCGGGCCCCCCCACGCCAGACCCCAAAGCTGAAGAAGGAACTGCAGAAGCTGGGAATAAGTAGCAGGCTCCTGTCCTGGAGCCGGGACACAGTTGCTGCAGGGAGCCCCATGCTGGGCTAGTGCCAGGTCCTGGCTCAGTGCCCTTACCTGCCCCACCCTGGCCGTGTTCACATAGGCCAGGAGCCGGCTGTCCTGGCGCATTTCATGGCTCCACAGCTGTTCGGCCTCGTGGATGCTCAGCCCTGCAGACAGACAGACGTGGCTCAGGCTTGTCATTCCCGGTTCAGGGCCAGTTTCCTTCCACCCAGGGTGGCTGCACAGCACGCTGGGCTCCCAGCAGCTCCTCTGCTGCCCCCTCCCCAGCTGGCAGACCCGTGGGGGGCTCATTTACCAGGGGGGACAGAGCTGTTTCCATTAACCATTTTCCCTTCTTCGCTCCTAGTGCAGACTCATCATCTCGCTAGGTCGCTCTCCAAGGAGGGACTCGCTCCTACAGGGCCCCATGGCCCAGCTGGCTCAGTCTCAGAGGAGGGGTTCATGTGTGCAGGTCCCAGTGCCCCGCGGGCAGCGCTTACCCCGCGGTACAGCAGCAGCTGGTACAGCCAGTAAATCCCTGCCTTGCCCTGCCGGGCGATGTCCTCTGCTGGGTCCGTGATGGAGAGACCCAGCTCTGCCACCAGGTGCCCCATCCGGGGGAACTCAGACGACCTCTGGCGGGAGGAAGGGGAGGGGGATTCATGAGCATCTCAGCTTCAGCTCCCGTCTCCCCCAGACCAGGAGTTTCTCCCTTCCCAGGTCCTGTGGGGCGCAGCGGGGGAAGAGCAAGAGTCCCAGTTCCCCAGCCTGGCCCAAAGACAGAGTGGAGCAGAGGGACTAGGGCAGGGCCCAGCACGAAGAGTCGCTTCCCCCACTGCTCCAGGGTGACAAGAAGGGCTCAGGGCCAGGCCCAACCAGGCTTCAGTGGCCGTGGAGCAGAGGCTCCCCCCCACAAACCCTGGGGACACCACTTAGCCAGGAGAAGAGGAACTTACCTCTGGCGTCTCTGACTCCCAGCTCTGACACATCCACACAAGGCCCGTCCCAAAGCAGGGCCCCGGCACCCCAGAGTGCACAGCCTGCAGAGCCAGCCCTGCCTACGCCCGGGTCAGAGATTGGGACTCAAAGGTCACTTACGTCAAACCCTGGGAGGAGGCTGGTGTATCGCAGCAGGGCCGTGCTGGTCCTCATGGCCCTGGCTCTCTCCGTGGTATCCCTGGCGTGGATCCAGAAGCCGATGTGCTGTGGGAGAAGGAGGCGGGTTATGGTGCAGAGCAGGCACACGTCAGTCTCCCCTTCACACACAGCTCTGCAGAGCCAGGCTTGCAGGCCCAGCTCTGTCCTTCTGTCCCCGGAAGGAGGACAGCACCGTCTGGCCCTGCCTGCCCTGGCCAAAGTGCCCCTGGGGGTCCCAGTGAGAGAGGCACCATGGAAACGTGGATCTTCCTGTGTCTCCTTTGTAGCTCCCCCCAGAGTTGGGGCAGAATTCCCCTCGTGTCCCAGCCCAGCCCCACCACGCTCACCTCCAAGGTGTGCTGCAGATGGTCCACGCTGGGAGATGCTGTCAGCAGAGCCCTGAGCATCACGTCCAGCTTCTCCTCCAAGGACTTGTGCAGAGCCTGCAAAGAGGAGGGAGAGCCGGGGGTCAGCAGCCCCATGGGAATGGGGGAACCCCTGCCACAGCCCAGCCTCTCCTGTCCTGACCTCTCCCTGTGCAGGTAGCCAGAGCTCATGGCAGGATGACAGCTGGCTCCTCCACCCTCGCTCTAAGGGCTTCTCTGCCGAGAGCCAGAAACTGCACAGCACAGAACATGGAAGGAAGGAAGGAATCTCCCATGCATGGGCAGGATGACGATGTACCTGGATGTAGGGGTCCTTGGCCGTGTCCATGGCGAAGATGCGGGACATGGAGGCCTGCAGGAGGCGGGATTCCAGCTCTTACTCGAGGGCCGGCTGCAGTTTGCTGGGAGCACAGAGAAGCCGGCATTAGACTTTCCAGAGGGGCTGGGACGGGCATGAAACCGTGAGGAACTAGACACCACACGGGGAGGATAGAAACTAGGCACGGCAGGGCAGGGAGCGGGCCGAGGTCACCCAGCCAGTCACCCTCCTGTGCCCCTGACAGTGCCCCTCTCCCTGAGCCAGCGCAGCCCCGTGGCTGTGAGATCCCAGCCCGGAGGGAGGGACCATCCCCCGCCAAAGGAGGAACGGCCACGGCTGGGAGACGCCCGGGGCTCTGTCCGGAGGAGCAGGGGCTGGGCGAGCCGGGCAGGGGCCCTGGGACCTGAGGTTGCCCACGGCGACCAAGGAGCCAGACAGGATGGAGCTGAGCCCAGAGTCCAAGGGCAGCGCCTCCAGCAGCTCCTGGGAGACCCAGAGGAGACGAAGCCGCGTGTGAGATTCAGGCCCAGAGAGGAGGCTGCCCAGCGCCCAGATAATGGCCAGTGGGATCCCCCAGCACAGCTGGGCCCTGTCCTCCCAACTCCCTCCTTCCCCTCACACCTCTTGAAACCCCCCAACCCTCCCCACCCTCCCCATCAGCTGCCCCCAGCCCCACGATTCCCCACCGACCCCTAGAGATTCCACCCACAATTTCCCTTCTGTTGATGCCCAGTTCCTGTTCTCAGGGGTCCCTGCTCTCTACTTCCCCCTCCTCAGCCCCACTGATCTGCCCCGCTGTCCTGGCAAGCCATGTTCTCCCACGTATGCTTCCCTCCCGCCAGGCGCCCGGAGCCGCGTCTCACTCACCGCGATCCTCTGCGCCACGGCCGCTTTGGAGCCGGGGGGCTCCAGGGTGTCCCGCCCGATCTTCTGTGCGTGGAAGCACATGGGGGGGATGGCGCGCAGGAACCTGATCTGCTCCGCCACGGTCTGAGCCCCACGGGGGGGAGAGGACAGAGAGAGCCTGTTAGCCAGAGTCTCACGGGGCCCCCTAACCCGGATCCTGGGCTTATGCCCACCGGGTGGAGTCTGGAACCGCCCCCCACTCCTGTATCCAGCACCTGCTGCAGCAGAGACAGGGACTGGGACAGAGCTTGTGGGGTGAGGCGACCACAGACTGTGTGAGACAAAGGCTCCTTCTGGGGTCCCAGACACTAGGGGATCAATGTGTCCATTAGGGGCTGTGGATTCTCTGGGGCTAGCCCCCGCGCAGGGTTCTGGGGTGGAATGAGGGCAGGGCAGATTCGTTTGCTGCTCATCTGGGCGATGTTCGTACCATGTCACCAGCCTGGAGATGCTCCATGATGGTCTTCTGGGTAGCTTCCTCCATGGTCAGGTCGTCGTCGTCGTCGTCTTCATTTCCCTCTTCGTAGATCTCCTCTTCATCAGCCAGATCATCCACCTTTTCCTGCACTTCTGTGGCCAGATCCTCTCCCTCCAGTTGGTTACTGAGGGTCTCTGCATTGGGGAGAGAAGGAGAGAGGCTGATTCTGCTGCTGCTGGGAGAAGGAAGGGGAAGGAGGGGGCATGGCAGACAGAGAAGCGTTAATGCTCCCCTGTCCCATGCATGGGCCCCGTGGATCCCACACTGCCCCTTCCACAGACCCTTCAACCCCAGGGCCCCTTGCACAGAGGGCCCCACACTGTTCTGGCTTCCCTGAGAGATGCTGCCCCAGAGCATCAAGGACCCACTTGCTCTCCCCATGCCCTTCTGCAGAGGCAGAGCTGTGTCACTCCTGCTGCATCAGTGGGGCGCATGGCTCAGGCTACACCCCTTGGCTGGGATCCCCTAATAACTGCAGCAGAGCAGTGGGGCCCCGGCTGTGACTAGCCCCTCATCTCTCCCTGTGCCAGGGCTCTGCTCACCTGTGGGCAGTGGGGATGTCGCAGGATCTAAGCTCCAGGGAGCTTCCGGGGAGCTGTTGCTGTCCCCTCGGGAGCAGCTGAGCTGCTGACAGGGCAGGGATCCCCCATTCCCTGCTCTGGGGAGGCAGGGAGCTCTGCAGGGAGCGGGCAGGGTGATGCCTCCTGCTGGCCCATGAGGCTGGTCTCCTGGGGGCTGTCCTTCCAGCACCAGCAGCCCCACAGACGCCTCGCCTAGCTCCCCTCCTGCGCTGGGTCCCGCCTGCTCAGCCGGGACGTGGGACACCTCCATCTCCACGTCGACTCTGCCTCTGCCCTCTCGGTGCCTGCTCCGGGCGTTGGTGTCCTCCTTTGCCGGAAGGCTGGGCACTTCCACCTCCTGGGCTGGCCAGAAGCTGCTTCTACCCCCGTGAGGATGGGGGGGGGGGGGGGGCGCTCTCCTCCCGGGGTTTCTGGCATCTGCATCCCTCCGGCACTGGGGACACCCGCGCAGTCCTCCTCAGCACCCGCCATAGCACGTCCATCCTGGAACCGAGCAGGGAGCAGCCGTGAGTCTGGGGCAAGACAGACTCTCCCCAATGGGCCTGTCTGCCCGGCTGGGCGCCTGGGCTGGGATCCGCACACACGGCTACACTTCACAAGACAGGCTGCTCCCAAAGCTCCCCGGGACCATCCCTGGCCTGGGACCCTAGGGGAGTCTCACCGTGTAGGACAGTGGGGTCAGGGCCTGTGACCTGCAGTTAGGCTGAATTAGCAGCTCCCTCCTCCAGCCCCAAGCCGCCCACCCTGCCCAGTCGGAGACAGAATAGAACCCAAGCGTCCAGATTTCTGCAAATTGTTATAATTTTTACAGAGATGCAGAGAAAGAATCACAAAAGCTCAGGCTGACAGTAACTGAGGTGCCAGACTTTGGAGATTTGTTCACCACCAAAGGCCTGAAGGTGACGCAGAGAAAGTGAGGGTAATTGGAGAAATGCAGAGTCCCTGGGATGCTAAAGGAGTCCAGAGATTTCAGGCAATGGTCAATTACTGAGATAAATTTTGCAACCATCTATCTTAGAGCTGGAAGATGCTGAGGGAACTGACACAGCAAGAATCCTTATGGGAGAGGATGGACTAACCCGAGCAAGCATTGAAGACAGTAAAGGATGGTTGGCCGGCTCCCATTCTGAAATATTACAACCCAGAGGAACCCCTGAAGCTACAATGTGATGGATCCAAGATGGTTCTACAGGCTACCAGTCTGGAAGGGCTGTTGCGTTCGTAAGCAGAGCATTGTCCATGACCGAGAAGGGATCTGCTCGAAAGGGTAACGAGTGATTAGCAATACCCTTGGAGTGGAAAAAAATCACCGAGGTAATTATGGTTGCCTCAGGGACAAACAATCTGAGCATAAACCTCTGGAAAGCATCTGGAGAAAGCCCTTCCTCGGTGAACCAAAGTGCTTCTTTCAGATGATGATGCGTTTGTAGAGGCACGGTGCACACAGCCAATACTGCCCCGAATGAGACTTGGTGCTGGTGAACACGCAGAACCCTGCATGTCTGTCAGAAACCAGCAGGAGAGATCCGTAGAGGCCGAGGAGGAGACAATAATCATGGTGACCTTTGATCTAGCTCAGAAGAAAGACAGAGAGATCCAGAGAGGTGCAGAGGGAGACAGAACGCTGCAGGCACCAAAACTCCTGATGCTACAGGGATGGGCAGCAACAAAAGAGCAAAGATCTAAAAAGATAACTCCTTTTTTTCAGATCAGTGACACGCTGTATGTTCAGAATGGCCTTATATTTTGGGGAGAAACAGCAGTTATTCTAACAACTCTGATGAATGAAATTCTGCAGAGAGCTGTAGCCCTTTGCTGCCCCCTCCCCAGGTTTTCAAAACTGCAAAATTGTTGTTTGGAATAAATCTAACTGGCAGGAGTTTGGGGTTTTTTGGAGTGTTTTATTTGCTGCCTGCTCTGGATTGGGAAAGAAGCAGGATGAAGAGCTGGCGTCACATGAAGATGAGGAACTCCTCTCCAGTGCATTAGTAACTAAGAAGGATGCCAAATAGGATGGAGTCGGGCGAAGCACGTTGAAATCAGCAGGCCTGGATAAGTTGCATTGAAGAGTCCTGGAGGAATTGTCTGAGGAGGTTTCTGCCTCCCGGTCCCTGTGAGCTGCTCACCCAGCGTGGAGCACTGGGGACATTCCAGAACAGCAGCCGAGAGCTAATGGGCAATATTCAAACTGGGCCAGCGGAATCACCAGGTAACTGGCGCCAGTTAGCCTGACATCAGCCCTGAGCCCAGTGCTGGAAAAGCTGCTCTGGAATTCAGGGGTAAAGAATGACAGGGGGGTGCAGAAGTGACGCCCGTCAACATGGTTGGATGGAAAAAAGTCTTGTCAAACGAACCTTTTCTTCATATTCTTTGCCACCTTGGACTATGAACCATCCCCAGCTGCCCCTGCACTGTTAGCTTTATGGCCTGCAGGCTGTCCTGGGGAATGTTTACTACCCAGCAGTGCGCTAGGAGTGTAGTCCAGCACCCACGGAATAAAATAACTATCCCCACCCCACAGCAGCCCTGCAAGACAAGGGGGAGCTGTGCTGGGTGCAGGGAACAGAGGAGAGGGGCTACGGGAAGAACAACAGGCGCTAGAACAATAAACCATCAACAACACCTTAAACCCTCCAGCCCAGCATGGACAAGGGGCCAGCCCAGCCCTGCCCTGCCCGCCCAGCCCTGCCCAGGCAGAATGGGAGCTGGGTGTCAGCGCTGGGGGCGATGCCAGGCTGGACTCACTGGCACCTTACAACTCACAAGCCAAACCACCAAACAGGGGGTTTCTCACCAGGCCTTCGCCCTAGCGGGGCGGGTGGTGCTGAGGCTCCCTGCTCTGGGGTCCTGGGAACAGGTCGGTGGCTCTCGGTAGCCGGACTGGGACCCGCTCCTCAGTCTCCTGTTGCTGGTCTGTGCTGGGCTCAGGGTCTCCCTGTGGGGCGCGGTGGGAAGGTCACTGGGCACCTCCCCGGCTGTGCTGTTTCTCCCTCCATGCCGCGCCGCCAACAACCAATGTAAACCAGCCCCTTTGTCTCCACCTTCTGCCTTCTGATTGGCTGCACCGGTAGCTTCCCGCGTGTTCTGTCTCCGCCCTGCACTCCAGGCATTCTGGGAAGCGGCTCCAGAGCCCCTGCAGCCGTTGCTGCTCCAGTCCAGGTGTCTGTCCCATTGAGGCGCCGTGGAACATGTCAGGGACAAGCAGCTCCTGAGGTGTGAGCTATAAAACGGGTGATCTGTGAGCAGGGAGAAACGCCCATCCAAGGGCAGGGCCTGCTCCAATTGAAAGGTGCAGAGAGAAAGGCAATGTCTCTGGGGCTGAAGCAGCATGGGATGCTTTGCAGCTTCCTCCCCTGGACCTTTCAGCCTCCTGTCCCAGCTCTGCAGCATTCGAGTGGCAGAGCCAGGATTGGAGCAGAGGAGCCCCTGTTCTTCTCTGAATCCTCCCATCCACGCCTGAGGGTTCCTGTGAGAAATCCAGGTGGGAATGAATGCTGCTCCACAGAGCGGCCAAGTGATGTGCAGCCTCTCGCCACATGGGACTGAATGATCCTCTTGCAAATCTGCCTCAAACCATGAACCATTTGCTCCGTGAGGATCCCTCTAGTTGTTGTGGGTGTAGTAAGAAGTGAGAGCTTAAGGCCTGTAAAACAGGCTAAGGCCTAAATGGAAAAAGCCAAGTGAACAGAAGTATAAGGGATCACTCAAGTTAACTGAAACTGGTACAGGAAAGTGCTGATACTGCAAGATTGTAAGACTGCCAAAATATTACTAAAATATGTAGTAGATAAGAGGTACCAAGATACTAACTCTCTGAAATGACACTTTGATGGATAGAAATGATACATGGAGTGGTGGTGCCCAAATCAGCCAATCAACAGAAAAAGGTGGTATTAGACTACGTCAGGAGGGTGGCAACTACCTACGTGAAAGAGGGCAGAACGAAAGTGTATGTAACAGTGTATAAAAGAGGGTGTCAGAGGGAATACCGGCGTCCGGTCTAGGGGATAACGGAAAGTCCCGCCGTTGGGCCGAGACCATTGTAACGCCGCCTATGCGAAACTGACCCAGAGATACTCTGTAAGTCATTTCTCATTGTGCCGCACTCAATGAACCTGGCCTGGGTGCCTTTGTTGCTCAGCTAATCCGTGGTCCTGTCGACTCATTCGATCGTGAGAGCCGTCTCAGTTTCCTGATCAGAGCTGGGACAGCATCTACACAGGGACACACGCACGCAGCCTACACTGATAAACATCGGTGACAGACACACCGAGTACCACAGTGGGGAGCCAGGACCTCATTCCTTCCCTGCCCCACTCCAAAGCAGCAAGAGAGCTTGCAGAAAGCCAGGGGCTGCTTTGCAGAGGGGGAAGCTGAGGGCTTAATAGGAACCTAAGGGGTGTTGCTTATGGCCGGGAAGAGGCAGGTGATTGTTGGAGTGAATCTGCTGCTCCCTGTGGGCTGGAAACCAGAGGAGACGTTTCCTGCTCATCAAAGGTTCTTAGTCTCTGTTAACTGTCAGTTCCTGCTTCCTGGCCTGCCACTTGTCCCATAGCCTGGGTCATGGCTTCAGGAATGAGTCTTCCTTCAGAGGGTGAGATCTTAGAGGCAGCAGAGAGACAGGAGGTGGCAGAGAAACAGCGGCAGCTGAGAGCCGGTTGCAGAGGCATTGCTCAATTCCCCCGTCCACCATGGGTGGGAAGTGAACTCCGTGAACACACCTCTGGTCCTTGCTAACCAAGGACAGCTATCTGTGAGTGGGGTGCAGCAGTGGGATAGGAAGTGACGTGTTAATGGGGCGTTAGTGTATAGGAGTTTCCCACCCCAAGTTGGGAAGCAGAGGTGAAGGACACTGCCCCCTATTGTTCATTGGGCTATGCCCCAAACTAAAATGCAGGTCCCATCTTTTATCGGTCTGGTAAACTATCACCAAAGGTGTGTGTGTGAGTGTAATGACATCGCATCTGCATTCAGAGATCTATTTAAAGAAATGAAGCCTAACAAAATGTACAGTCAAAGATATGTCAAGAGGCTTTTGATAAGGTAAAACAAAATCTTGTCTGAAAAGTCTGTTCTAGCTAATTGAGATTTTGACCAAGTGTTAAGCTCTGTACAGATGCTTCTGGCCATGGTTTAGTGGCTGTATTAATGCAGTCAGGGGAAAATAAGAATAAACACCCAATTGCTTTCTTGAGCAAGAAATTGATTCGCACTAAACAAAATTATTCTGTCATGGAGAAAGAATGTCATAGCATGGTGTGGGCAGTCCAGCAGTTAGCATCCCGTCTTTTTAACAAAAGTTTCTTGGTACTAACTGACCAGTCTCCTTTGGTCTGGTTACACAGAACTAAAGGCTTCAATTCCAAGCAACTATGATGAAGCATCAGCCTCCAAGATTACACTATGGACGTGTGTGTATAATGTGAAAAGAAAACATGCTGGGAGATATCCTGTCCAGGAAGGAGGGCTCAGAGCCGCTGCCTCAGTCAGTGGCTAATCCTCCTGCAGCATTGTAAAATGGGCAGGTGTGAGAGAATGTCCCCCTGTATTCACACCCGAGATACCACTGTAATAATCTTTGTATAAAATAGGCCTTCTGAGGTCTCCTATGAAAACTAACACCTGGCTGTGTTACCAAATATGTTCCGAGCACTGATTGAACCCAACCCTCACTTAGACCCACGGCCCATGGGCTTGTTCGTACCTAGGGTAACATCAAATGAACAGCTTAAATTTATTTTATGCTGATCCAAAGTGTTTGTTCCAAAGACTGCGACCTCTATCATCGCTCGTCCAATTTAGGCACTCACGATATTATTCTGGTAAGGAAATGGGCTTATTTATGAAGTGAGAATTAGAACTAACTTTAACACTCCTCAGCATAAGCCTAGACTCAATATGTAACCCAGGAGACTAACAATTAAAGGTTTATCACTCAGGACAGGAACACACAGGGATGAATGGACGGATGCTGGGACCAACGTGGGGCTCAGGAACACAGGATCAGGAACATGGGGACACCAATGGACTCCAGGGCTCAGGTAAGTTATCTTCTTTCTTCTCCTCTTTTCTCCTGCAGGTGGGTACGTGTGTGACTGACTGCCACTGTGACGGGCGGCACAAAGCTTCAAGGCTGCAAAACCTTCTGTAGCTTGTTTTCCCACCATTCTGCACACGGCCCTAAGCCCTTGGTGCACATGGTACTCTGCTATGCACACGGCACCTTAGATTTCTGCACCAGACACTCGAATTCTTTGCACTCAGCTCTTTGAGCCCCAAAGTTCACACAGGGTCACATATAACTGACAACCAACAATCAGGTTTCTGACATGGGAGCAGTGCGGGGGATCAGAAGCAGTGTTTGTGGGTTCTTGGGGAGTCCAATGCCGGTGTTACCCACCAGTTCTGGGAGAGTCTGCTCTCCTTTTGCAGCCTGCCCTGACCTTGGCAGTTTGAGGTGGACACCCTAGGCACGGTCACAGTGGTGTAGTCTTAGCAGGATGCCCGGAAGTAGATCACTTGGGTTTTGGATCAGAACCTCACGTTGTTCCAAATCTAACATTCGATAGTGAGAGTGTTAAAGGTGAAAGTTCGTCACAATGAGTGATCCACGGTCACATGAAGCAATCAAACTGCAAGCCCTGAGAGAGAGCCTGCGTCTACAGCAGGAGAGAGAAATGGCAGAACTTCGAATGCAGGAGAAAGAAGCCCTGGTCCCGCTGAAAAGAGAAGCTAAAGAGAGGGCCAAGAAATCCCAGAAACGCAGAAGGCTGGAACTGGAAGGTGAAGCAAGAGTTTCCAGACTTAAACACAATTTCCAAGTAATAAAAGAACAGCAGAAACTGTATCTTTCTGGAAGTCCAGCTCCTCTCAACAGCAGAGATTGGGAGGGAATCTGGCTAATTTAGAACAATTTTGATATGTTTGATACAGGTTTGGTAAATATCTGTAACCAGGCTGATGTCATAACCAAGTCCCAGAGACAGTATAAATGTGAATCGTCTGTTACCTGTAACTAACGATGGAATTTGTGAAGGGGAAGAGGGGTGAATGAATCTAAGTTGTCTATGTTTAGCGCTGTATACTGTGACAAGTGTAAACGGGTGACGGTCCCACTATTATGGGAACTTTCCTGGCTCATACACTATCCTGGTGGCACTGGTTAGCAAAACGACCTGAGTCCTTGCTCCCGCTCCCTTTCCCCACAGGCCTCCCTGATCCAAAGGATCCCCTGCCAATCTCCTGTGTGGCAGAGTCCCCATAAACCTGACAAGGCTGGGCCCAGGATCCCTGGGGGGCTTGACCCCCCAATCTTGTCAGGGTCACTTACGACGGGGCTAAGGTGTCCCCACTCTGTGGTACTATCTCTGCACTGGATGCTTCCCTGACCCACTGATCATTGCATGTGGTTCAAAGCAATACAATTATTCAATAGCTATCAATTCAAACAATAAGGAAAAAATGAGAAAGAACCATAGAAGATGAGGGTTGGAAGGGACCTCAGGAGGTATCTAGTCCAACCCCCTCCTCAAAGTAGGACCAACCCCAACAAAATGATCCCACCCAGGGCTTTGTCAAGCCAGGCTTAAAACCTCTGAGGATGGCGATTCCTCTGCCTCCCTAGGTAACCCATTCCAGTGCTTCACCACCCGCCTAGTGAAAAAGCTTTTCCTAATATCCCACCGAGACCTCCCCCACTGCAACTTGAGACCATTGCTCCTTGTCCTGTCATCTGCCACCACTGAGAACAGCCTAGCTCCATCATCCCTGCAACCCCACTTCAGGAGGTTGATGGCTGCTATCAAATTCCCCCTCATTCTTCTCTTCTGCAGACTAAATAATCCTCAGCCTCTCCTGATAAGTCATGCGGTCCAGCCCCTAATCATTTTCATTGCCCTCCTCTGGACTCTCTCCAACTTGTGCACATCCTTCCCGTAGTGGGAGTGCAAAACTGGACACAATACTCCAAATATGGCCTCACCAATGCTAAATAGATTGGGATAATCACTTCCCTCGATCTGTTGGCAACGTGCCTACTAATAAAGCCCAATATGCTGTTAGCCTTCTTCACAATTAGGGCACACTGCTGACTCATATCCAACTTCTTGTCTACCGTAACCCCCAGGTCCTTTTCTGCAGAACTGCTGCCTAGCCCGTTGGTCCCCAGTCCATGGCAGTGCATGGGATTCTCCCATCTTAAATGCAGGATTCTGCACTTGTCCTTTGGGTTGGACAAATGGACGACAAGGTGGATAGAGAGCTGGCTAGATAATCGGGCTCCACCGGTAGTGATCAACAAGTCGATGTCTAGCTGGCAGCCAGTCACAGGTGGAGTGCCCCAGGGGTCGGTGCTGGGGCTGGTTTTGTTCAACTTCTTCACTAATGATCTGGAGGATGGGGTGATGCACCCTCAGCAAGTTTGCAGATGACACTAAGCTGCGGGGAGTGGTAGACACGCTGGAGGGCAAGGATAGAATAAAGAGTGACCTGGACAAATTGATGTATTGGGTCAAAAGAAATCTGATGAGATTCAACTTTTCTATCTTGCTGGCGAGAACACTGTGGAAGACTGTATCAAAAGCTTTGCTAAAGTCAAGATATAAAGGTTAAAGGAAAACACCTAACGCCGCCCCATGGGCACAGGCCTCTCCACACAACGTGCCTGGGACATAAGGGAAACTCACAGACTGTTCCTCACACACCCCAGGCCTCCTGCGCAGGCCCTGGCTGTGTTGCAGGGACACCACAGTTCAGGCACTCGCTCTGGCAGTGCCCAAATGCCCCTAGGCTCTAGGCAGCAGGACCCCGTCTCCCCAGCAACTGGCCCCTCCTGCAGCGTCACAATCCGCCTCTAAGTCTGGCCTGCCAGGCCCCTTGTCTGGTGGCGTTTCCCTGTGCTGGGCCCTGCCCAGGGTCTCCCTTGCTCTGCCCAGCTGCTCACTGCACCCGGCTCCAGCCCCAGCGTGTCCATCACACTGCTCAGCTCAGGTCTCTGGGCTGCTTCTCTGGCCCTTCTGCTGCTGGCCGGCGTGTCTCAGCTGTTGCTTTGTCCTCAGCTCAGCCAAGCTCGCCCCAGACAGCGCCAGCTCACACGAAGGACGGGACACCCCTACTGACCCAGCAGCTCTGTCAATCAGGCTGACCTGGAGTGTTGGCCTCTCCCCACTGGCCGTGGGCGCTGTCAGTGTCATGGCCCTGATTTCTCATCCACCCTTCCCCCTGTCCTGTAGCACTGAGAGGTGGCCCACTAAGCAGATCCAGTCTCAGTCAGGGCCCATCAGTCCCCTCACACACAGAAGGGACAGTCTCTAGCCCTGGGACTGTGGACAATAGCGGCTCGTCTGTTCAGAATAGCAGGGTTTATCTGCTGGGGAGAGTTTGTGGCCAGGATTCTGGCTGGGGAGGAGGCAGAAAGTGCCTCTCAGCTTATGCTGCCTGAGGACGTGTCACTTGTACCAGAGGTGTTTCTGGACCCAGCTACAACCCAGGGAGGAAGAGTTCCTAAGCCTGTGGTAGCTGTTGGGAGCTACCCCAATTTCAAAGGTTTTGTCTGTGAACAGCCATGTGGGCTGGGACAAGGGGGAGGAAATTTCAAACTCGGTGAATGTTAAGCAGTTTGATCTGTGGAGGGAGAGTTTGTCTCCAATCCTCTGTCTAGGGAGCAGACACTTTATGGTGACTGAGGATGTGTCAGGCGTCTCAGGTGGTTCTGGGCATAACTGAAACCCAGGGAGAGTCTGTTGTTGCTCATCGTGTTTCTTTAGAACAACCCCTAGCTAAGGAGGGTGAGGGCAGAATTTCTGTGGAAAATGGTTTGTTGCTTAAAAGTGTTTCTGAAGGAATAAAACCTCCTGGTAGCTTTTGGAAGCAGTTTGATGCAACTGGAGGGTGTGGAAGTGAATTGATTGAATTAGCTGGGGAAGAATCATTGCCTGCAGCAAGCGACAGTTGGGAGACTTGGTCCACTTTCTAATTACCAGAGATTTTCGTATGTATATGGGTTCTCTGCCATTGCTTTAGAAAGATCCAGTGTGGATGCCTTGCAGTCAATTTCTTATTGAATAAACATTGCTGAGAAGTTTGAACAGCCCTGTGGCCAGGCGGCTGTGTTTGGCCAGCATACTGGGAGACAATGTGGCTGGGACATGAGGGCCTCCATGCTGACTCTTTAAGTAGACAGTCTGTGTCTCTGGTTCAGAGGGAAAGTGGGTAACTGGATACAGAGCAGGACAGCTGTGCAGCTGATCTCTTCGGAACACATGGAGTGGCCGGTAAACTCTCACCACTAGGCACCTTGGGTAAGTCTTATAGCCTCTTAGTGGGCTCAGGTACATCTCAGTCCATGTGGAATCAGGGAGTGGTAGTGAAAGGCCATCAGAGCCCTGTTTCTAAAATGGGGATGGAAAGGGGTCGGTATCTCTTTAAGACAGACTCCAGCCTTGGAACTGGTAACAGCTGAAAATTTGAAAACTAGTAAACAATCTAGTGTGTGCGATGGTGTAATTTACCTGACTGACGGGGTGGAGGTTTGCCCAGAGCTGGTAGCAAAGGAGACACACACACTGAGCCAGCCAATGGATTCTGTTAGACCAGAGAGCCCAGACTTCAAACCTCCAAGAAAAAACCTAATCCTGAAAATAAAAGGCACCGGTTAACTCTGAACTACCAAACCCCCAAGGATGTAAATTACACTAAAAGCCTAGGCTACAGAGAATACGGAGATAATAGAAAAGCTGCTAGTTTCGTGTTCAAAAATCCCAAAAGGCTATGAAACAAACTGTCCCCATGACAAACTCTCTGCGCTGCAGGCATGGCAGGACACAAATGCTTGTCAGTGCACACTTCTATTAATGTGCAGGTTACTATTAATGCTAATGATAACGCGTGTAACTAATTTGTTGATAATGCCAAGAACTGTAAAATGAGCCATGTGGGATCTTTTGTAAAAACCTCAAACCTGTAAAAAGTTGTAATACAGAACCAAGAATGGAAAATTCCTGTGATGCATTCAGCCGTGTCTCGGGACAACCCTCTCTGCATCAATTTTGTGTGGAGGGTATGACGCTGTCTGGATTAGGGAGACCATTTATAAAATTATTTAACATCAACATATCAAAATTACAATAATTTGTAGGCAATAGGGCATGTCAGGGAACATTGGGAAGATTGACAGGCACATGTCTGTGTGTGTGTGTCAGTGTTGTAGTGAGTTCTAATTATGTCTGGCGTATCTGTATTTCAACTTGTGCTGTGTTTCTGGGCGACAACCCAGAGATGGCACCAGCACTTATGCTGCTTAATGGCCCATTGAGGAAACTCACAGGTGCAATGAGCCCAGGGAGAGAAGCCAGGGCTAAACCAGGTACCCGAGTCACCAGAACATGCAAGAACATGCCCTATGGACACAGGACTTTGAGGCTTTTCCATGCCATGTCCTATGTGACTTGTTTGGGACAAGCCACCTGCAAAGGGATATAAAAGGGAGCTGCATCATCCCCATCTTCTCTTCATTCCTGCTTCCTACCACCTCTGGATCAATTCATCTCCAACTGAAGCTGTGAAACAAAGGACTGAGACCCATCCAGCTACTGGGTGTACACCAGAGGGACTGTACCAGCCTGCAAACTTCACAGTTCGACTGAGAATCTCATATATGGACTTCACAGTCATTTGTATGTACCTGATTGCTTTGACCAATTTAACATCTCTCATTATTTTGTTGCTTTCCTTTTATAATAAACTTTCAGTTTTAGTTACTAAAGGATTGGCTGGCAGCGTGGTATTTGGGATAAGATCCAAACTCATATTGATCTGGCAATGCGGCTGGCCTTCTGGGGATCAGGAGGATATTTTGGTAAAGAGCAGAGAGTTTTAATAACTTATCTCTTTACTGGACGCAGTGGCTGATTGGGACCCTAAGAATGAAATGCAGTAAATGGGGTTGTGTAGATTCTTGATTATAGCTTCTCGATAGCCAATGTGGGGGGTCAAAAGCCCTGTTTGTGACTGTGTGGTGAATTTACTGCAGTGTTGGCCACCAGTTTGGGAGAATCTGTTCTCCTTTTGCAGCCTTCCCTGACTGTGGCATTTTCAGGTGAATGGACGGCTCACACCATCCCTTATAGAACAACCTGAAATGTTTGCCATCGTCTTCCTCACCACCATCATCACTTTCTTTCCTCACCAGTGACCATCATTCTGGCATCTGCCAAGGGCTACATCTCTTTCTTCACTGCCCCTAGGCTGGGAGGCAACTTTCATACTATGATACGCTGAGGGCGCTGTGTTTGATGAGTATTCTGTCGGGGTTTTTCCCCTTTTCCTTATTAGTATTTCCTCACTTTGCAAATATTGGAATGTCCTTCTCCTATAGGTTACTACAGCAATGATCTCAACTTGTTCTCACATACCTCAATTCATTACCATGGATCTCTTGAGGTTGGGTATCTGCAGTTGTAGCTCATGTACTTCTTCTGTACATCAGTTCTTTGCCATGACACCCTTGTGGTTGGGTCATGTTCCAGTGGTCAGAAATCCCCCTTAAACACTCAATGTAAACTACATATTTATGGCTTTGGATAATATTTAGAAGATTTTATTTTGGCTATGACACAATAAAGGATGGAAGGAGAAATATACAAAACCACGGCTTCCTTTGGAAGCTGTTTGTCAGGCTCACTTGCCAGAGGAAAATGCACAAAACATTGGGATGACTTAAGTCCCTGCTTCAGATTCCCTGCAGCTTGGACAGCATCAGCTAAAGTTCCTGTGCTGCACAGAACAATGCAGGGTCCGAGGAAGGTCACAGTACCTTCCTCTAGGGGAAGCAGCAATGTCTATTACAAGTCTTTAGCCCGGCCCCTGGCGGAGTGGGCTTCCTTCCCAGTCTGTAGCCCTCTGGCTCTCCCATTGGGCAGGGCTGATAAGGGGTCTGTAGCCCCGGCCTTCCAACAGGTGGGGCGGTCAAGCAGTCTATTGGCTCTGGTCTTCCCACAGGTGGGGCTAGCAAGCGGTCTGGTGTCCCTGGCCCTCAGGCAGGGAGGGGCAGGGAGGCAGTTTATAGCCCCGGCCTTCCCACAGGCAGGCAGGGGTAGCAGAGCTCGATATCCTCTGCGAGGCAAGTTCAGAGGATGTCAGGCACTGCCGGGGTGCTTAGGGAAGGGGGCCACAGGCCACCCCAATTCCACTGTGTCCCAGCCCAGGGCCCTATCAGTGGCAAAGCAGTTTGCCACTAGGTCAGTGGGGATCCAGCCACAACACACTGACGGGTTTAGCCCCTGACTCAGCCACTCTCGAGTTGGCTGTCCCTGGGCTACTTCCTCCCACTCAATCCCCGGGTACCTGCAGCCACTCGTCTCCCTCTGGGTCGCTGGGACAGTCGGCGAGCGGGCATCCTGCGAGTCCCTCACCGTCGACCGGTGGCAGGTCTGGAAACTCCTCGGGTTCATCAGCAGAGGGCAACTCCTTCAGATCCCAGGGTCTCCTCCGGACCACCAGGTTCAGTCAGTTCCAGGGGGTCCCCAACGTCAGGCAGCTCCTCCAGGTTGGGGTTGGCCTCAGGGGGTTTTTCCCACCCCATAGTCTCAGGTGGCTCCTCCCAGCTACTAGGGTTCAGTGTTCCTCTCCAGTCACTCGGGCCCGGCATCCAGGCAGGCTTTGGAGGTTCCGGTCAGTGGGGCAGTTGCTCCAAACAGCCACTGGGTTTGGGTCAGGCCTAGGCCACACCCTCCAGGAAGACACATCTGCCTCCAGCAGCAGCAGCTTCCCCCTCACAGAGCTGCTAGGCCTGCCTTTTATAGTTCCCTTTCCTGCCCTGGCTCCGCCCCTCTCTTTCTGGGTACTTTGGCCTGTAGGGCCTTGTTCTGCCCAGCAGGGGCATCGCGACCCTTCCTCGGGCCCAGGCTCCAAGGAAGGACACAGCGCCTTACACTCTCTCTGCACCTGTTCATCTACGCACACCCCATTCGTGGCCACACAAAGTCGCAGGAACTCCTCGTCAGCCTCCTCCTAGCCCTGGCCAAAGTGGCCGTCAACAAGACCAGGGAGAGGAGGTTGGCAGGGGGGCGCTCTGCGACTGTGGGGCCTCCTTCCGTTCCTCTGTCTGTTCACGCATCCGGGCAGAGTTCCTCTGGGCAGCGTCTGCTGGCTCCCTTCACACATTCCGGGAGCATTAGTTGTCCCATGCACTTAGTTGTGTCCTGGGTCCAGTGACTCCTCCCCTCACACCCGCCCACTTCCTGCGTTACAAATAGTACAGTTGCCCTGAGCTTTTGTGACTCTTTCTCTGAATCTTTATAAATATTATAACAATTTGCAGAGGCCCAGAAGCATGGGTTCAATTCCATCTCTGACCGGGCAGGGAGGGCAGCCTGGGCTGGAGGAGGGACCTGCTTATCCAGCCTAAACGCAGGTCTCAGGCCCTGACACCACTGCCCTACACGGTGAGACTCCCCTGGGGTGCCAGTGCGGGGATGGTGCAGGGAGCTTTGGGAGCAGCCTGTCCTGTGAGGTGTGGCCAGCTGTGCGGATCCCAGGCTCAGGTGCCCAGCTGGGGAGAGGCTGCCTTGCCCCAGACTCACAGCTCCTCCCTGCTCGGTTCCAGGATGGACGTGCTCCGGCGGGTGCAGAGGAGGACTGCGCGGGTGGCCCCAGCGCCGGAGGGATGCAGCTGCCAGCGGCCCCGGGAGCAGAGCAGCCCCGCCATCCCCGCAGGGGTAGAAGCAGCTCCTGGCCAGCGCAGGAGGTGGAAGTGCCTGGCCTTCCTGCGCAGCAGGACACCAGCACCCGGAGCAGGCGCTGAGGGGGCAGAGGCAGCGTCCACACGGACATTGAGGTGGACCTCATTCCGGCTGGGCAGGCAGGACCCAGCGCAGGAGGGGAGCTGGGCGAGGCGTCTGTGGGGCTGCTGGGGCCGGAAGGACAGCCCCCAGGAGACCAGCCTCACGGAGCAGCAAGAGGCATCACCCTGCCCGCTCCCTGCAGACTTCCCCACATCTACAGAGCAGGGGATGGGGGATCCCTGCCCCGTCAGCAGCACCAGCAGCTCAGCCTGCTCCCGAGGGGACAGCAGCAGCTCCCCGGAGGCTCCCTGGAGCTTGGATCCTGCGACATCCCCACTGCCCACAGGTGAGCGGAGCCCTGGCCCAGAGAGAGATGAGGGGCTAGTCACAGCCGGGGCCCCACTACTCTGCTGCAGTTATTAGGGGATCCCAGCCAAGGGGTGTGGCCTGAGCCATGTGCCCCACTGATGCAGCAGGAGTCACACAGCTGCCCCTGCAGCAGGTTATTGGGGGAGCAAGTGGGTCCGAGATGCTCTGGGACAGCATCTCCCAGGGAAGCCGGAACAGTGTGGGGCCCTGTGTGCAAGGGGGCCAGGGGCTGAGAGGTCTGTGGAAGGGGCAGTGTAGGGCCCTCTCTGCCACGGTGCCCATGCATGGGACAGGGGAGCATTAACGCTTCTCTGTCTGCCATGCCCCCTCCTTCCCCTTCCTTCTCCTAGCAGCAGCAGGAATCAGCCTCTGTCCTTCTCTCCCCGATGCAGAGACCCTCAGTAACCAGCTGGAGGGAGAGGATCTGGCCCCAGAATCACAGGAAAAGCAGGAAGATCTGGCTGACGAAGAGGAGGTCGACGAAAAAGAAAATGAAGACGACGACGACGACCTGACCATGGAGGAAGCTACCCGGAAGACCGTCATGGAGCATCTCCAGACTGGTGACATGGTACAAACATCGCCCAGATGAGAGGCAAACGAGTCTGTCCTGCCCTCGTTCCATCCCAGGTCCATGCGGGGGGGCTAGTCCCAGAGAATCCACAGCCCCTAATGGACACATTGATCCCCTAGTGTCTGGGACCCCAGAAGGAGCCTTTGTCTCACACAGTCTGTGGTCGCCTCACCCCACAAGCCCTGTCCCAGTCCCTGTCCATGCTGCAGCAGGCACTGGGTACAGGAGTGGGGGGCAGTTCCAGTCTCCACCCGGTGGGTATGAGCCCAGGATCCGGGTTAGGGGGCCCCGTGAGACTCTGGCTAACAGGCTCTCTCTGTCCTCTCCCGCCTGCGGTGCTCAGACCGTGGCGGAGCAGATCCAAGCCCAGGCGCCCAGCCGGGCAGACAGGCCCATTGGTGAGAGGCTCCCTTGCCCCAGACTCACGGCTGCTCCCTGCTTGGTTCCAGGATGGACGTGCTACGGAGGGTGCTGAGGAGGACTGCGCGTGTGTCCCCAGCGCCTGAGGGATGCAGCTGCCAGCAGCCCCAGGAGGAGAGCGGCCCCCCCATCCCTGCGGGGGTAGAAGCAGCTCCTGGCCAGCGCAGGAGGTGGACATGCCCTGCCTTCCTGCGCAGGAGGACACCAGCGCCCGGAGCAGGCGTTGAGAGGGCAGAGGCGGTGTTGACGTAGAGATGGAGATGGCCCACCTCCCGGCTGGGCAGGCAGGACCCAGTGCAGGAGGGGAGCTGGGCGAGGCATCTGTGGGGCTGCTTATGCTGGAAGGCCAGCTCCCAAGAGACCAGCCTCACGGACCAGCAGGAGGCATCACCCTGCCGGTTCCCTGCAGACCTCCCCACATCTACAGAGCAGAGGATGGGGGATCCCTGCCCTGTCAGCAGCACCAGCAGCTCAGCCTGCTCCCGAGGGGACAGCAGCAGCTCCCCGGAGGCTCCCTGGAGCTTGGATCCTGCGACATCCTCACTGCCCACAGGTGAGCAGAGCCCAGGCATGGGGAGGGGTGAGGGGCCAGTGACAGGGTCTGGCCTGAGCCATGTGCCCCACTGATGCAGCAGAAGTCACACAGCTGCCCCCACAGCAGGGCATGGGGGGAGCAAGTGGTCCCTGATGCTCTGGGGCAGCATCTCCCAGGCAGGCAGAGGCAGTGTGGGGCCCTCTGTGCAACGGACCCTGGTGCTGAGGGGACTGAGGAAGAGGCAGTGTCGGGCCACAGGGAAGAAGGTTGAAGATCTGGACCCAGAGGACACAAAAGTTGACGACGATGAGGAGGATAAAGGAGGACGATGAGGAGGATGAAGATCTGACCATGGAGGAAGCTACCCGGAGAACTGTCATGGAGCATCTCCAGGGTGGAGACATGGTAGAAACATTACCTGGCTGAAGGACAAACGAGTCTGTCCTGCCATCGTCCCATCCCAGCTCCCTGTGGGGGGGCTAATCCCAGAGAATCCACAGCCCCTAATGGTGACATTGATCCCCTAGCGTCTGGGACCCAAGGAGGAATGTTTGTCTCACACAGTGTGGGGTCGCCTCACCCCACCAGCCCTGCCCCAATCCCTGGCCCTGTCTGTCCTGCAGCAGGCACTGGGTACAGGAGTGGTGGGGTTTCCAGCCTCTCCCCGGCAGGCATGAGCCCAGGAGCCAGGTTTGGGGGCCCAGTGGGACTCTGGCTGACAGCTCTCTTTGTCGTTTCCCCACTGTGGGGCTCAGACCATGGCGGAGCAGATCTGGTTCCTGCGCACCAACTCCCCCATGTGCTTCCATGCACAGAAGATTGGGTGGGACACACTGGAGCCCCCTGGCTCCAAAGCGGCCGTGGCGCAGAGGATAGCGGTGAGTGAGACAGGGCTCCGGGCCCCTAACGGAAAGCCAGTATACGTAGGATGAGAAAGGGAGTTTCCAGGGCCTGGGGGCAGATTGGTGGGGCTAGGGGGGGGGGGGGGGAGGAGTAGAGAATAGGGACCCCTGATGTGGGGAACTGTACAGCAGCAAAAGGGAAATTGTGGGTGGAATCTCTAGGGGCCGGTGGGGAATTGTGGGGCTGGGGGCAGCTGATGGGGAGGGTGGGGAGGGTTGGGCAGTTGCAAGACGTGTGAGGGGAAGGAGGGAATTGGGAGGACAGGGCCCAGCTGTGCTGGGGGATCCCACTGGCCATGTCTGGGCGCTGGCAGCCTCCTCTCTGGGCCTGAATCTCACACGTGACTTCGTCTCCTCTGGGTCTCCCAGGAGCTGCTGGAGGCGCTGCCCTTGGACTCTGGGCCCAGCTCCATCATCTCCTGCTCCATGGTCGCCGTGGGCAACCTCAGGTATCAGGGCCCCTGCCTGGCTTGCCCAGCCCCTGCTCCTCTGGCCAGAGCTGGGAGTCCCTGCAACCCCGGGCGTCTCCCAGCCGTGGCCGTGCCTCCTTTGGCGGGGGATGGTCCCTCCCTCCGGTCTGGGATCTCACGGCCATGGGGCTGCGCTGGATCAGGGAGAGGGGCACTGCCAGGGGCACAAGAGGGTGGCAGGGCCCATGGGCAGGTCAGGGGAATGGGTTCTGTCCCGGCCCAGCACTGACTGGCTGGGTGACCACGGCCAGGTCCCTGCCCTGCCGTGCCCAGGTTCTATCCTCCCCGTGTGGTGTCTAGTTCCTCACGGTTTCATGCCCATGTCAGTGCCCGTCCCAGCCCCGCTGGAAAGTCTAATGCCGGCTTCTCTGTGCTCCCAGCAAACTGCAGCCGGCCCTAGAGAGACAGCTGGAATCCCGCCTCCTGCAGGCCGCCATGTCCCGCATCTTCCCCATGGACATGGTCAAGGACCCCTACATCCAGGTACATCGTCATCCTGCCCGTGCATGGGAGATTCCTTCCTTCCTTCTTTCTATCTTCTCTGCTGTGGTATTTCAGGCCCTCGGCAGAGAAGCCCTAAGAGCAAGGGCCGAGGCGCCAGCTGTCATCCTGCCATGAGCTCTGGCTACCTGCACAGGGAGGGGTCGGGGCGGGAGAGGCTGGGCTGAGTGCGGGTCTCACCAGGGCTCCCCATACAAGCACCCAACTCACCCTGTGGCAGGGGTTCCCCCATTCCCATGGGGCTGCTGACCCCCGGCTCTCCCTCCCCTTTGCAGTGCCTGCTCAAGTCCTTGGAGGAGAAGCTGGACGTGATGCTCAGGGCTCTGCTGACAGCATCCCCCAGCGTGGACCATCTGCAGCACACCTTGGAGGTGAGCATGGTGGGGCTGGGCCAGGGCATGAGGGGAATTCTGCCCCAACTCCGTGGGGCGCTACAAAGGAGACACAGGAAGATCCACGTTTCCATGTTTCCATGGTGCCTCTCTCACTGGGACCCCCAGGGGCACTTTGGCCAGGGCAGGCAGGGCCAGGCGGTGCTGTCCTCATTCCGGGGACAGAAGGACAGAGCTGGGCCTGCAAGCCTGGCTCTGCACAGCTGTGTGTGAAGGGGAGACTGACGTGTGCCTGCTCTGCACCATAACCCGCCTCCTTCTCCCACAGCACATCGGCTTCTGGATCCGGTCCACAAACACCAAGGAGAGAGCCAGGGCCATGAGGACCAGCACGGCCCTGCTGCGATACGCCAGCCTCCTCCCAGGGTTTGTGACCCTTGCGTCCGAACCTCTGACCCCGCTTTAGAACGGACCGTGTGCGGATGTGTCAGAGCTGGGAGTCAGAGAAGCCAGAGGTAAGTTCCTCTTCTCCTGGCTAAGTGGTGTCCCCAGGGTCTGTGGGGGGGCTTCTGCTCCATGGCCACTGCAGCCTGGTTGGGCCTGGGCCTTAGGCCTTCTTGTCACCCTGGAGCAGCGGGGGAATTGGGGTTCTCACTTCTCCCCCGCTTTCTTCCCTAGGGCCTCAGTTGGGAGAGATTCCTGGCCTGGGGGAGACAGGAGCTAAATATGAGATGCTGATGGATCTCCCTCCTCTTCCTCCAGCCAGAGCTCGTCTGAGTTCCCCTGGATGGGGCACCTGGTGACATAGCTGGGTCTCTCCATCACAGACCCAGCAGAAGACATCGGCCGGCAGGCCAAGTCGGGGGTCTACTGGCTGTACCAACTGCTGCTACACCGGAGAGGTAAGCAATGCCACAGGGCACTGGAACCCTGCACACATGAGCCCCTCCTCTGAGACTGAGCCAGCTTGGCCATGGGACCCTGTAGGAATGAATCCCTCCTCAGAGAGTGACCCAACAAGGTGATGAGTCCATCTCGTCCCTCTGCACTAGGGGTGAAGGAGGGGAAAAGGGTGAATGGAACCAGCTCTGTCCTTCTCCCTGGGTAAATGAGTCCCCATGGTTCTGCCAGCTGGGGAGGGGGCAGGAGAGGAGTTTGCTGGGAGCCCAGCCCACTGTGCAATCACCCCCGGGGATGGAAGGAAACTGGCCCCGAATCAGGAATGAGAAACTTGAGCCACATCTCTCTGTCCCCAGGGTTGTGCATCTGTGAGGGCATACAGCTGTGGAGCTGGGACATGGCCCAGCTCAGCCAGATCCTGGCCTATGTCAACACGGCCAGGGTGGGGCAGGTAAGGGTACTCAGCCAAGGCCTGGCACCAGCGCAGCACGGGGCTCCCTGCAGCTGCTGCATCCCAGCTTCAGGACAGGGGCCTGCTACTAATTCCCATTTTCTGCAGTTCCTCCTTCAGCCCCAGGGTAGGCTGGCGCAGAGGGAACCTGAGTTGGAGCCTGGCTCATGGCTGAGCTGGTACAGTGGATAGATTCTCTGCGGCACGGCCCAGAGTCCCTGGGAGGGGGAGTTAATACAGGATTCAACCTCGAGTGCTCTGAGTCTCAGCGCTGTTTCCCGGCCGCTAGTGACTGAGCTGCAGGAGATCTTGATGCTGGGAGCGGTGGGGTCCCGGATGGTCCCTGGGAGATGCACCCTGAGCGTGCGAAGTTCCACCCAGATACATCCCAACACGGCCTGGCCCCTACAGTGAGTGCAGCTCCACACAGAGCTTCAGAAGCTTGTTTAACCGGCGGGCCTGGACGCTGCCAGGGAAGGGTCATCCGGGGTGAGACTTTCCTGCCCTGGCCCATGGAGCTGCCCCGGGGCATCTGGATAGGCCTTGTGCCCTGTTGGTTTTAGGTCTTCAGGAAGATCTTCTCCGAGGGGCAGAGGAGATCGTTCCTGCAGATGGCGCTGCTGGCCGCCCACCACCCCCTGCTGTGTGTCAGTCAGGCAGGGCTGCTGCTATCCTACGCCCTCCTGGGAGAAGCCGACCAGCTGCTGGGGTACACAGTGAGCAGCTGGGGCAGGGGCAGGTATTGGGGGGCAGGGCCTTTTCCCTCTGGGCCAGGGAATGTCACGGCCACCCTGCAGCCATTGGGGGACTGGAAGCAGCGAGCTGAGCAGGGAAGGAGAGTCTGAGCAGGGGCCGCTGGAAAGGGCGACAGATTCAGCTATGGGAGCAGGACAGAGTCACTTCTCCCTGGCCTCCCAGACCTGTCAGAGCCAGCTGTGCCACAGGCACCTCCATCGTAACTTGACACGGCCAGGACCAGCTGCCAGGGGCTCCTGATAAGGGCAGGATGCTCAGCTAGTGACCTTGGAGCCTTTCCCACCCCAGGGCCTCAACCCCGTTCCCTGGGGTCTATTATCCTTGGCCCAGAGCCCATCCCTGGCTGCCTCGTCCCTTGCACAGGCTGAGCAGTGCCGGGGCTGGGCAGAGTGAGCAGGCCGGGCTCAGGCCTATGGGCTGGGAGCTGGCCCTGCTGCCCCTGGGCTGGCCCTGCTCAGGGAAGAATTAGAGGATTCGGGTGGGGGGTGGCTGCCTATCAGCCCCTTTTCCCACGGCTCCCTCACTAGTCACAGAGGGTCACTCAGGGAAAGGTCTCAGCCTCCCCCCACCCCCTTCACTGCGCCCCAAACACTCCCTGCCCCTCAGCTGTAGCTGACCCTTGTGCTATGGGGTTGGGGCTGGAGGGGATGGCTGGGGGGCTTGTGGGAATGGGGGCTGCTGCTCTAGCCAGGCCCAGACAAGGCTGGTGATAGAAATGCTCTGAGATGGCGGTAGGGGGCCTGAGGGCAGGTGCTCATCCCCAAAGGGTGTTTGGGGGCTGCTAGGGATGGAGCAAAGAGCCCGTTCTGGGGCTGGGGGGGTGACTCCATCCCTTAGCCAGGGGAGGGGCTGCCTGGTGAACTCTGCTGGTCCCCAGGCATCAGTCCCACCATTGTCAGGGCAGCAGCGTCTCTGAGCGGTTCTGGTTCCCTGGCAGCTGGAGGACGTACTGGCCAGGATTTCGAACCAGCTCTTCACCCTGCGGACCCTCAAGCAGGTGCCCGAGGTGCTGAAATCCCTCGACGACGTGGTCAGGCCTTAAAGGATCCCTCCATCTCCTGGAGCCCATGCCCCTGGCTGCAGGTATTGCTGTGTCTCCCTATACATGGGGGAAGGGGCTAGCAGGAGGGGAGAGATCCCCGGGCGTTGACGTAAAACCTCTCCCTTCTTGGCGGCCGGTTTCCTTCCCTCTGCCCCCAGATCCTTTGATCTCTGGTGTGAGCTGCCTCCTTCCCCTCCCCCTTTTCCTGGGTCCGATCCTCTGTCCCCCCTCCTGTTCCAGGAAGAGCTCTCCTGGCCCGTGAGTTGTGGAGAGTCCGGATGTCAAAACCATGGCCTGTCTCTGCCACTGGGGTTCTGAAAGCTCCGCATTGGAGCTGGGGAAGTGCAGATCTGCCCCATTTGCCGTACCCATGGCCCGTGCTCTTGGTGGCTTTTTGGTGCTGGAATAAAAGTTAGTCACCAGGGGATAATGTGTCACGGTGATGGGCCGTTCCAGCCCTTTTGTCCCCGTTCCCTTGTTAGCCGGTGATGCAATGCAAGGTACAGTTGTCCAGGCTTGTGCCATCTCAATACTATCAATGGGAATCATCAGAGATACTGCAAAGGACGGAGGGCACTTGGAGGGGTGGGAAAGGAACATAAGAACAGCCAGGGAACAGCTGTGTCTGAACAGAGACAAAAGTCAGGTTCTGTTTCACACCAACTTGGGTGAGGCTCCCTGGATCCATTCGCTGAGGAACTGTCTTGTAGAGAAGGGGGTTGTGGTGACATTCTGAGTCCTGGTTCCCGCAAAGCCAGGCAGTTTGACAAGAGACTGAACTTTGGAGGAAACCTACTTTACTTGCAAGGAAAGTGTAGGGACTTGCTGGTGTTTTCTGATTTTGGTTTGTTTTATAATCATTATTTCCCACTGCTCTCTCCTGTTCTTAGCTGACTCTGTTCTCTCTTCAATAAAGCTTCCCTTGGTTTATTGTAAGTGCTGTATGGTACACAGGAGCAGCGGATTAAGGTAAAACTGGTCAAGTGGGGTGGCCTGCTCCTTTGGGGACAGAGGATCTGGGATTTCTGTGAGTAGCCCGTGTCAGGGCTGGATTCCCAGGTGAATGCGTGAAAGGGATTCGGGCACTGGGGATCATCCACTGTTAATCTGAAAGGCAATGACAGGGTTGGCACAGCCCAATGGGGAATGGGTGAAAGTCCACAGGCTGGTGGTGTGAGGGAGCTTTTGCTCAGTCACTGTGGGCCAGTCTCACTCTTCCTGCAGGAAGAGGTAGGAAGGTGACCCTAAGTCCTGGGTACCCGAGAGCTGCCACGTCGGCCCTTCCCTCCCTCTGATGCTTATCAGTGGAGCGGGGGAGGGAATTGTCCTCAATCCTTCCCTTCACCCAAAGTGGGTAGGAATCGTGAAACTCTGGATCACGCCCAGCACATCAGGAAGGAGGCAGAGGATGGTCTGCAATACCTAACCACAGAGGCCCAGCCTCCGATCTAGTGGGGCAATTCTGGGCCATAACCCAAAGGACACGGGCCAAATCCTGAGAGCGGGAAAAGCCCTTCTGAGGCTCTTCTGTCCGCGAGTTCCATATTCCACCCTGGCCCCTGAGGATCAGCCCCACATGGAGGGGGAGGGGCTCATTGGGACAGAACATGCAGCTGAACATTGACCCTGACCGGCCTCCTTCTCCCACAGCACGTCAGCTTCTGGATCCAGCCCGGAGCCCAGAGAGAGCCACGGCCTGAGGAGCAGCCCCGCCCTGCTGCCATTCGCCTCCCACCTCCTAGGATTTGACGTAAGTGCCCTTTACCTCCGGCTCCTGCTCCCTGGCACGGCCGGGCCGGTTCTGACGGGCTGGGAGCTGTGGCTGCAGGGACCCAACAGGGCAGTAGGGTCAGTGCTGGGCCCGTGCTTCCCCCTCACTCTGCTTCCCTCCCAGCGTGGCCGTGTGAGGGGAGCTGAGCTGGGGTCCCGGGCTGGAGCCTTTCCCCCACTCTGGGAGCTGTCTGGGCCCTGCCCCTCCTGGGCACGTCTGGTGCCCGGGGGAGAGATTCCTCCTTGGCCTCCTTCCAGAAACTGCATCCTGCTCCTGACTAGACAGGCTTCTTCAGAGTCCCCGGCTGCTGCTGCTGCTTCTGGCCCTCCCGGCTAACCCGGCCTTGGTTTCAAATCCAACTGCTCCAGTTTCTGTTCTGGGCATGGGCCAGCAGGGATGGGAAAATGTGTAAATAAAGCTGAAATGTTCTGAATGGAGCTGAGCTGTAATTAGTGCCATGTGCAGCCTGTTAGTGCCGGGTGCAGAGATGCAGCATGTTGAGTGCATACACCTGGGAGCCATGTGCAAAGGTGGGATATTGGGGCTCCCTGATTGGTTAGACTGTAACTATAAAGGTCTTGAGGCATCCCCCAGCAGGTGCTGTGCACCCAAAGACAGCCCGTGCTCTCACTTGTGACCACAGATCCTGCAGAAGAAAGAAGAGGAGAGACTGGCCGGTCCCTGCCTTCCTGTTTCTGTGTCGCTGTCCCTGCCTCCCGCCCTGCCGAATATATATATATATATATAGCTGCTCTAATAATAATGCAAGCAAGCAGGCTAGTTCTATAGGCTTCCTCCTTCCTGTTTCTGTGTCGCTGTCCCTGCCTCCCGCCCTGCCGTGCTCTGCTGTCTCCTGCTGTCCTGTCCCCGATGTCTTCGTGTGTGTCGAGTTGTGGTGCCTGACCTCCTGTCCAGCGTTTTCCTTCATCTTTCTGGGTTCCCTGAGCTTCCCTTTTATTATCCTTTGTTTCCTTTATTACTTTTATTGTCCTTTGTTATTTAATAAATCGTTTAGTTCCTTTCAGTTTAGTTTCGGTGTTCGAGTGCTGATTCCCCGGTGATGAAGACACTGAAGGATAATGAATTTCAAGGGTCCTTTATTAGTTTCTCCATAATTTACTGGGTGGGGAGAAGGTTTTGTCGGCTTCGGACCTTTCCTATTTTCTATCCCTTTCTTTTCCGGTAACAGTTGGCGACCATGGCAAGACCCATGTGCTCACTGCTTGGATTTTTAGTTTAAATATTGTTTTTAATTTGCACAGACCCAGCCGAGGTTCAGAGCACCTCTTGGGTGTGAGTGTAAATAGGTGACAGTCACCACTGGGACCCCCTGCATTCACCAATAGCACTGGGAGTAGCTGAAAGAGTCTGTCTGCTTTTGAGGAACCCTGGAGTGGTTCAGGCAGAGAGTGTCTAGCAGGGGGCAGCTCTGTCAGCCCTATTGTACAGATGCACTGCGACAGCCAATGTGGGTCTGTGTGGGCTCCGTGGAAACTCAGGGTATCACTGGACTGCTGGTGGCATATCAAGGGGGAGCAGGGAGACCCGTTGGGACAGGCAGTGACCAAAACCACTACAACAGGAGCTGTGAGTGAGGGCCTGTCGGGTCTCCCATCAGGATCACAGGGAGAGTATTCTGTGAC
Organism: Emydura macquarii macquarii; assembly: GCF_026122565.2. Classification (NCBI taxonomy): domain Eukaryota; kingdom Metazoa; phylum Chordata; order Testudines; family Chelidae; genus Emydura; species Emydura macquarii. Next base: position 131,449 of record NW_027130983.1, read on the forward strand.
AGAACTGGGGGCAGATACATACAGGCGATTCTGTTATTTAGTCTCGCAGAGGGGATAATGGAAGGTGAAGCCATGATCCGATTTGTTAAAACTTTTGGGGCGAATGGTTGGGAGAAAGGGGTTAATAAAAATGAACTCATATTATGTCTATTCATTTGCAAATTTTAAGAACCCTTGGTCTGTTGAAATGTTTACGAGTGAAAATATGTTAGAAATGTTAGTGGAGTGATGGGAAAGCCTTGTGACGTCCTAGCCGAAGCAGGATTTAAGACAATATGGATGTTGTGCTGCTGCCTTTTATGTCCCTTTGCAGGTCACATCCTGAGTGTCTGTGTGTAGCCACAGCCCTGATCTAGCAACTCATATCCTAGCAGCTTCTCAGTGACACATGAGACACAGTCTGACTTCCAGAAGCCTTGGTTACTACCTGCAAGGTGACCCCAACACACTCCCAGTCCCCAATGTTGCCCCAAATGTGTTTTGTATGGTCAAACCCTCCCCTGGACACTTCAGATCTTATAGGAGCGTTACCCCTGCGAGGGCTCAGTATAGAAAAGTTTGCTATTTTAACTGGAGTTACTCAAACAATTCATTTTAACAACAACAATGGATTAGTTTTGAGTAATGAATAAAACAAGTCTGATTTAACCACAAAGTGAGAGATTTTAAGTGAGTACAAGTACAAGGTATTAGTCAGAAATGGTTACAAGAGAAATGCAGATAAAATGCTTTCTTGCAACTAAGACTTAACCTAGACTTGGTTCGAGGTCAAAGCCTTACCATATATTCTAAGTAATGTTGCTGACCAAATTCTTTGGTTAGGATGATCCCATAAAGTCAAAGGGCCGCTTTCTTTGTCTTCTTATGTGAAAGAGAGAGCCAGAAAGAGAGAGAAAGCTATCCCTGGGGTGTTTTTACCCCTCACTTTTATAGCCCAGTCACTCTTTGAAGAGGATTCATCTGAGAATTCCCTATCAAAGCAAAATTTATTCAAACCATAAAAAAGGTAACGTGGAGTCGGGGGGTAAAGGTGGCCCCCTGCTCTTTCTTCTCATCTGTGGATGCTGAAATGCAGAATTGCCTTGTCTCCCTCTTGCTGTCTCAAGGACTCTGTTTACTACTTATTTGTAAAATGAGGTAAACACACAGTGATTGTAAGTAGAACCCGTGGGGTACCACCTGGGACCTGAGGTACCACTCAGCCCTCTGCCTGACCAGCTTGGGTTCCCTCTCATGCTGTGATTCTGTGAAAAGCCTCAAACTTCTGGAAGGACTGCACTTAAACAGCGATCCACAGGCAGGGACCACGCCCCGCTTTGTTCAATGAATGCTTTCCAGCCACTCACGAACCAACAACAGAGACACTCCAGCTGGATCCCCGGCCAAGGACCACAGGACTATACCATCCTGCCCTGGTCAAAAGCCTGAGTAGTGAAGTTTATTATCCAGTCCGCCCTTCCCACAAAGAGGAAGGAACGTGCCCCAGCATTTGTTATTGAGCAGAGTTTGTCTAAATACTTCGCTCAAAAACATTAAACAAGTTTATTAACTACAGAAAAATAGATGTTAAGTGATTATAAGTGGCAAGTGTATAGAGATTAAAAGTAGTTACCAAATGAAAAAAACATAAGATGTCTACGTTCTCCACACTAACAGGATTTGAATTAGCAACGTCTCACCCTTGTTAGCTGGTACATACAGTTTCTTATACACAGGCTGGACTCCCTTCCCTGCCTGGGAATCCCCTCTCCCCTTTCAAAGTCCTTTTGTCTTCCAGAAGGTCCTTCAGGGGTTCAGTGGTTGAGGAAGTGGAGCCCAGCTATGATGTCGCTCCCCTTCTTTTACAGCCCGTTCCAGCTTGTTAGAACAATCAGGCTTCTGACCTGGGGGGTTGTCCTCATTGGTAAGTCAATCCCCATTGTGAACGTGCAACCCTCATTGTAAACAGCTTCTAGGATAGTAGATTCTCTCATTGAATGAATGGATGAATGAATGAATGAGCTATTAACACTGTCTTCCCACTCCATTGTTTTACCTGAATAGCTGGTTTAGTTGTTTGTCTCATCACATGTTCTAGTGGAATTTACAGAAATACTTTATAATTTCACATATGATGACAGCATGGACAATCCAACAGGACATTAATGTTTAGTTGAGCAAGACTTTTAAAATAATACCAAAAGAGGCATACCTTGTATAGAATGTCTCATCATTACATGACATTGGTGAATATGGAGCATCTAGGGTGCTGTTATCAGACACAGAGTATCACACACGCATTCCTTTGTTTAATATAGACCTGCTTAACCACACTGCCTAGTCAGGGCTACTATGTGGGTTTGAACATGTGCTACCACCTTCTTACAGGGGGAATACTGAACTTGACATATAATGTTGCTACAAACATTTCACCATATTACTGCCCAGCAAGTTATTAGTTTTCAAATGACGCCTCACAAGAATTATTTTATACAGAGATTGTTACACTGGTGCATAGGGTGTGAATACAGGGGGGCATTCAGTCACACCTGCCCCCTTACAAAGCTGCGGGAGGATTAGCCACTGGAGACAGCAGCTCTTGGCCCTCTTTCCTGGACAGGTTATCAGCCAGCATGTTTTATTTTCCCTTTAGATGCACACATCCATAGCGTATTCTTGGAGGATGGTGCTCCATCGTAGTCACTCGGAACTGGAGCCTTTAGTTCTGTGTAACCAGACTAACAGAGACTGGTAAGTTTGTACCAAGAACTTTCTGTTAAAAAGACGGGGTCCTAATTGCTGGACTGCTCACACCGTGCAGCACAGCAATTGGGTGATTTTCCTTATTTCCCTGTGACTGCATAAATACAGCCCCTAAAATAAGGTCTGACACACTGTACACAGCTCAAACATTTGGTCAAAATCTCAATTAGCTAGAACAAGGTTTTCAGACATGAGTTTTTGTTTACCTTATCAAAAGCTCCTTGACTTGGCTTTAACCAAACAACTTTATTAGGCTTCTTTTTTTTCATAGCTCTGTGTGACATTCTGCTCTGCTGTCTGGACTGGTGTATTGCTGTGTCACCCCAATCCCTCACTCTTGGAACCCACCTTACACTTGCTCTGCTGTGTGAACCCCCACTCACAGCCTACAGCAAGGAAGCTGCTCCTATCTCAGTGAGTGAGTGACTCTAGCCAGCCATTCATGAGATTATGCAATGGTATGATCCCAGCCAGCATGCCCAGTCCCTGATGCAGTCCACTGACACTGCAAGATCATTGATTCATCAAATTATCAAAGAAGTTGGTATGCACCTGCCTTGTTACTTCAAATGGAGTCTCTACAAACGTTAAACCATATGCACTGCTTTAGGTAAAACATACATACCTTGCATTAAACAATACACAATTACACTATAAGGGTGACCATGAATTATACACCATCACCCCATAAGGGTGTACATGGGGGTGCAGTGTGTCGCAAACTGTGATTTCAGATACAACGTCATTGACCCCGCACACAAACCTTTGGTAATAGTTTACCAGACCTATGAAAGATTGGACCTACATTTTAGTTCAGGCACAGGCCAATTACCAATCATTTGAACTTTTAAAAGATCAGGTGAAATGTGACCCTGTGCTCCACAGTGCCAAATAAGGAACTCAGTCTGCTCCAGTTTTACACTTAGCAGCTTTTACAGTCAGGCCAGTCTCTTTGAGCTTTGACAACACAATTCCCAAGTGTTTCTTGTGATCTGAGCAAGTGTTGACAACGCCACTAGACTGCTGACGCAGGCCCTTGCAGTGTCCATTAATTCCTTTAACAGTTGGTTGACCAAGCATTGAAAAGTGTCTCCTGCATTAATTAGTCCAAATGGCAACACTTTAAATTCATACAGTCCAGTATCAGTAACAAAAGCAGATTTTTTTTCTGTGCATCACCATCTAAAGGGATTTGCCAATGCCCCTTAACCTAGTCAAAAGAGCTAAAATATTCAGCTTATCTTAAAATATCCAGCATATCGTTGGGATAAGCCCCTGGCACCAGGACAACATTGAGTTTTCTATAATCAACACAAAACTTTCCAGTGTTGTCTTTCCTAGGGACCAAGACCACTGGTGTTGTCCAAGAGCTGTCAGACACTTTACTCACTCCTAGGTCTAACATGCTGTGGATTTCTCTGCCAGATTGCTCTTGTACCTTTCCAGTAGCACAGGAATCTCTGCTGGGACATGGCTGTGATCCTACAGTAATGATCCTATGTATCAGCAAGTGTGTCTTCCCTGGCTTGTTAGAAAACACTTATCTGTGTGTGCTGCAAGAACACAGACAACACCTCTGCCATTTCAATCGGTGTTAACTTATTTCAGATATTGATGCCGTTCAGAGATGAGTCAGTTTGGCATTCAGCCATCAAATCAATGAGGTGCTCTCAGTTTTCCCTTCTATACAGCAGATCCTCTTTACCAAGGCTTCGCTACTGCAATAAGCTTTCAGTCTGTTTATATGTGAAACTCTTCTGCCATGTGGAGTTGGCAGCAACAAGGGCTGGGTTCAATACCTAGAAGTTCCTCTTACCAATACAAAACAGAACCATCTTGAGCCCCCACCTAGTAATCTGGGAAAACTTAACACCCCTCCATGGCTCCTCTAAAACACAAAAATCTGCTCTCGCAAGCACTATGTCTGTGTGTAACAAAATAACACTTTTATTAAAAGGGGAAGAGAACCCAGCATTCACTTGGGAAAACACCACAATCACATTCAACAGCATGTGATCATGAGCAAACCCGACCCCACAGTGCGCTGGGCAGTGTCCTTCACCTCTGCTTCCCACCTGGTGATGGGAAAGTCCTACAAACAAATGTCCCATTAACACATCACTCCCTTCCTCCTCCGCTGCACCCCACTCACAGTTGGCAGTCCTTAATTAGCAAGGACCAGAGATGTGTACACGGAGTTCACTACCCACCCATGGCAGAGGGGGGCATTGAGCAATGCCTCTGCTGCTGCCTCTGCAAACGGCTCTCAGCTGCCGCTGTTTCTCTGCCACTGCAACTGTCTCTCTGCTGCCACTAAGATCTGAGCCTCAGGGCTTGTTCACACTTACCCGGAAATTCGGCGGCAGTCGATGGGAGTTACGCAAACCACGCAGAGTAGTTTGCGTAACTCCCGTCAACTGCTTCTGCGCGCTGTTCACATTGCGCTGAGCTGACGTCAAAAGTGTTCCCGTCGGCTCAGCGCTACGCTAGTTGAGGAGGTGGACTTATTAAGTCAACTCCCCCATTGACTGAGGGTCTCACTGACCGCTCAATCAATCAAGAAAGATCGATCTGGCGGCGGCGATTTTGCCGCTGCCACTGTAAACGTGGCCTTAGACCTAGTGCGGGACAATGAACCTAGAAACTGCCCTGGCTGGGAGGTTCCCCACAACCTGCTGCAATCACTCAGCCTGGTGAAGTGGTGGAACTTCAGAACACGGCAGTGTGGGAGCAGCAAGCAGCAGCCGCCAGTGCAGCTCATTCGGGCTCTGTTTACAAAGCTTTGGGAAAAGCCACAATCCGTGGCAGAACCTGCCAACTCTGTAGTTCGATTAGCACACTCCCACTGCCAAGGTCAGGACTGAAAAGGTTAAACAAGGATGGTTCTGAGACAGATCCCTGAGGAACTCCACTAGTAATTCCTCCTCGCCTGACAGTTCTCCTTTCACTGCCTCCCTTCATAGCCTCCCCTTTAACCACATCCTTACCAACCTTTCAATTCTCATATTAATCCCCATCATCCCCAATGTAACACAGGATTGCCCACGGGGAATTGTATCACAGGTCTTATGGAACCCAGGTGGATTAGATCTACTCCATGTTCTGGGTCTAGAAAATTGGTTATCTTCTCCAAGAAAAAGATTGGGTTGCACAATATTCAGCCAGCTGACATGGAACTCACTGTCCTCCCTGAGACGGGTCTCTCAGCTTCTCCCTGGCAGCTCACACAGTGGGCAGGGTCACAGCGTTTGGTCTCCAGATTTAATAGAAGGGTTTCAAGCTCCAATTCCCTCCTGCTGGGTCCTCTGTACAGTGCCCTGGTGGGGATTCCAGCTCCCATGACAGGCCTGGTTACCCCGCCGGGGCTGGTAAATGTGCCGGGCTCACACACGATACCCTTGGTGGGCACCAAGTACATGGAGCTGGACGTGCCATGCAGCAAACATCGCAGCCATGAAGGGAGTGAGGAGTTCTGTTGTTTATTCTCAACTCCCTCAATTCCTGAAATAGAGGTTCAGAGCAGCTGCAAATGATGCAGGCTGAGTGGGAGTCAGGGATTTCCTCATCCACTTACAGACCAGAGAAACCGTGGGGATGGGTATAATCAGCACACCTGGGCAGACTGGATCTAGGAAAAACAGCCCTTCAGACGGAACAATGGGGTGACTGGAATGGTCTGCTTTATATCAACCCTTCGATGGCAATACATTGTTAGATCAGTCAGGACACCAGGTTCCGCTTGCTTGCTTGGTTGTTCCTTTGCTTTTCCAGGTAACTTGGAGAGAGGTGAGAGAAGAGCCACAAAAATGATGAAAGGATTGACTGGGGGAGAGGTTTAAGAAGAAGCCTAGCCTTTCCTGCTCCTGCAGGCTGTGACTGCTGACTGTTGAGGACATTTTCCTTCTCTAACCTAGTGTTATGGTGCTGCCAGATTCTCAGCCGGTGAGGCCACCCTGTAGAATAGGATGGAGCAGTTTGGTGATGGGTTGCAAGAGTCACCATGTAGATGTGCAGCAGCCATAGTTATCCTGGGCCAAAACCTGCAGGCCTGGCATGCTACTGATGTCAATGGGAGGCTACCCTGGGGAACTAGCTGCTGGTGCCTGAGGCCATACAGAGAGGACTCAGATATGCAGCAAACCAAAGGCAAACTCAGCATCATCCAAAGAAGTGAAGGATGTAAACGAAAGAGCCAAGCTGGCTGCTTGGGGAGTTGCGGCTGTCAAGTAACCACAGCCAGAGGGAGAAGATGAGAAACCCCGTCAGGTGGCTGGGAGCAGCACGGAGAAACAAGAGTTTGGCAGCTAGATAAGGAGTAATAAGTATGCAGTTAACAAGGAATGTTTTTATAGATGTATTTCAGAATCAATTGGTAGAAGATGAAGTCATCTTCATTCGATCTCTATTGGGTCTTTGTGCACGTTGGATTCTACTATGGTGGTGCGAATTCAGACAGAGCATCTCTAACTCCAACGATCCAGTGGGTTAAATCTTATTCTAATAATAATGTTCCAGATAACACCATTGAAGACTGTGTCTTCTCAAATTCTTACATTGAGGAATACATTGGTTAAAGTAATCCTGGGACCTGTCTGAATTATAGAGTTCATGGCACAGAATTATAAGGGTAAAACACTCATTACAGATGATGCCCATAAGTATAATATTCTATTTGATAATCAAGGAAAGGGAATATTGATGTGGCAAAGATCTGATGAGAAAAAGCCACAACCTTCAAATTGTAGGTGGAAGTCTGAGGAAAATAAAGGAACTATGCTTGGTAAAGTAGTTAGAACAGGGCCTTGGCAGTGTGTACTGTTAGATGGGTTTAAAATAATTGCGCATTCATCTACTAGAATAGTTCGTGTAGAAACAATGCCTATGTCAGTTAAGAAGCAAAATACAGAAACATTGATACAGAGATAGTAATAAAGCTATAACAATCATGTTGGGAACTTTAGAGGCTATAGAACAGAGAGATAGTAGGAGACATATAGCATCTTATTTTGTCCATAAATGTTCCATCATCTATAACTCTCAAGGACAAGGACATTTAGTAACATATCCTCAGTATCATTTGGCACCAAAACCCTCAATATGTGAATGGAATGCCACAGAAAATAAAGGGAAAATATATGGTAAAATGATAACAGCGGGAGTATGGCAGTCTGCAATCATAGAAGGGTCTAATGTAATCATACAATCAGAGGGTATGTCTGTACAATTGGGAAAAGAATCTGCATGTGCTATTGTGGTATGGAATATTTCAAATGGAGTTTAAAGAACAAAGTTATACTGTTTATACAATGGTATCATAATCATATTAATTGAACATCAAGTAAATTTCAAATCAAAGTCCGACGAGGAGGGCTGAATGAAGTGGATGTACAGTGTAAATCACAGATTGGAATTGTATCTAAAAGGCCATTAAAATTACAGATACTGTGGTATATACATATTGCAAAAGAAGAGGAATGTGAAATAGGATATTCGGGTGAAATTCTGTTCCATTACTGATGCGATGCTCAGGTGAATATAACTAGAAGACGTGGAAGTTGGAGTTTGGGAAATTATAGCTCTTAATTTTAGTTGTCTTTTTTCTTTCTCCTGGATATATGAACCAAAGTCAATGGACATTGGTCCATATGTAGTCAAGGAGGACGTCAGGAGACAATTGATAATAGATCCCACTTACGCATTAAAAAGGGTAGCGATTGATCTAGTTCCAGTCTCTCATATTAGACCCCAATGTCGCAAATTTACTGAACCTTTGGTTAAAGGATGGACAAGATAGTTGGAAATCCAACTTTTCCCAAAAGCCTCAACCAATAGAATGAAGAGAAGTTTGATTGATATGGCTCTGGGAGGATCAGGAACTCGACTGGGAATACTGAATAGTATAGAGATGGAGATATTAGCTAATAAATTTAATATGATGGGAAAGCATTTGGGAGATCTATCTAAACCCCTGAAAACAGCTTGAAATGAAATGAGTACCAGTCAGTACCTAATAGTGAGCTTACTTCCTGAATGGGAAAAATTACAAGGAAAAGATCATTTGATTATTTTAGATGCAGTGGAGGTATTACAGAGTAATGAATCTTTGGCACTGACATATATCCAAGCACAGACATGGACAAATGATGTAATAAAAGACGTTATAAGAGAGGGGATGGATGGAATTTTACCCCTTGAGATAAAAAGTGCTATGTGGAAATATGTCTCTGACTTTGAAATAAAATTAAATTCATGGTAGAAAATGGTAAATTTCACATACAATCCTCAAGACAATCAAATAGTAACATTTCTACTTATGATATCTGATGCACAGATAGAATGGATATCTCCACTTATAGCACTTGGGTTGAATATTAACACAAGTGTAATGCATTCAATTGGATACAGACTTTGGGCAATAAAACAGAACATGGAAAACAGTAGAACTTGAGGCTTGTACAGTAGAACAAGGAATCGGATGTATTTGTGATAATCATAGAGTTAGAATATTAGAATTGTAAGGGACCTCAGGAGGTCATCTAGTCTAACCCCCTGCTCAAAGCAGGACTAACCTCAGCTAAATCATCCAAGCCAGCGCTTTGTCAAGCCGCAGCTTAAATGATAATGCTATCCAACCTTGTGATATTTGTTTGAAGAAAGAAAAAGGAAAATGCTATTACCGATTAGACCCATGTCCATCCAACAATTCAATGATTGTGTATGTAAGAAAACAATGTGTTTGTATTAGAAGTTGTGTACAATGTTCAAAGTAAACTATGTATATGATATCACTCATAATCCTTATGAGAACAAGTGTTTATGTAATGTCACCTCTGTAATAGGTTTGTGATATTAAATTTACTTTATCGGAAATTGTAAAGGAAGAAATTAAAGACCAATATCAATTATATGAGCAGATAGACCCGATACCTTTAGGATTAAATATAAACTTAATTAAGAAATTAATAGAACACCCGGAATTACAGAAACAGATAGTAAGAGCTAAAAGAAATGCACAGAATGTTTTAGTTACTGTCCACCACTCTGCAAATCAAATAGAACAAATAATTGAACGAGTCAAGGGAATTTCTAGACACAGTTGGTGGAGAATATTTTTGGGCTTATTTCCCACAGCAACTAAGTATTTAAATATAATTCTACATCCTATTGTGATACTTTTGATATTGCAGATAGTGATGGTTGTAATGCTCATCATCCTGGTATTTTGGATAAAAAGGAAATGTGGACAACTGAAGCACATGTAAAACTTTCAGATAAAACGACTATGGTATGGCACACAACTGAGTGTGGCTAATGTGAGAATCAGAGGCGAGGAATGGTGCCAGTATAAAGACATGATGATTCGGTCTCCATCAAAGGGGAGCCTTGAGTCGGAACTGGACAAAAATCCTAAAAATCTCTGAATTCCCCATATAAAAGTGTTGGATTTGTAAACAGGTTTACAACCCCACAAGGAAGGGAATCGTAGACAGAGATTTTTGCTTTAGTATTCTACATAGCCAAAGAATAAAGTTGAAATGAAGGCTTGCAGAAAAGCCTCAAAAGGGGTTTAAAAAAAATGTCTGAGATTGATGGATTGAATATTTGGGTAATTGAAAAGAGTGGTATCAGCACCAGGACATTTTATAACATTTAGAATAATGATTATGTTAGAAATAACCAAACAAGTTGTCCCTGGGGCGGATTGGGGAGACAGAACCCTTTATTGCCTGCTCGTCCCACCTCGACGCCGTGATTGAGCAACGAGGGGTTACTTTTCAATTCTTTTATCCATAACGGTCTGTAAAAGTATACATTGCCAGCAACGCCCCATAGACCCTGGTTTGGTTACACTGACCCTATAAAATGAATATTAACAACTACACGATGAATACAATTATACCTGCCCCTGTTTGTTGTTTACAGGATTACCATACAGAGGGCAGGCACATCACCTTTATCCATTTTACACTAATGTTCTTTGAAGTAAAGGTGTGCCGGGGAGAAGGAAGATAATGCTTTCTTCCCACCAAAGGCCTTGTGCAGGAGGGGGAATAGTTATTTTGTTAGCCTCATCCCCTGCGCAGATGGCCAGGAAGGGAGGAAAAGGAGAGAACAGACTCTAACCAGAATTCCCACCAATTAACAGAAACAAGGATTGCCCTGCCGTGACCCCGTTCCCTGTAACTTAGGCCTGATCATTTGTCCAGCTTTTCACTCTTTACTCTCCCACAGAGCAGCTTTAGGAACAGGATTTAGACAAGGATCAGGAATAAGAAAGATCCAGCAAGTGACAGTTGAGAATGGCAGTTGGAAGGGGGATTCCCCCCACCTCACTCCGAGCCCCTCCCCTATCCATTCTGATGTTCTCACTCCTAACGTGACCCCCCCCCCACGGCACATAACTCCCTGCCCCGCCCTTCTCATTAGCATAGAAGGTGAGGCTAAATACCATAAAAGTCGAGGCTAATTAGCATAGAAGACCAGGCTCATTGGCATAATAAGTAATTGATTGGTTTAGAGTATTTTTACATCAGAACCTAATTAACAGGGCAGGCATGGCCTAATTTGCATATTAGGTGCAATCAAGCTGATTGTCTGAGCTTGGGTGACCAAACGAGATAAAGCCCGCAGTCAGCGTTGTAGAGCTGAGATCACCCGAGCAGAAGAGCTGAGCTCACAGAGCTGACCACCTAAAGAAGGGAAGATCAAGAGCTGGAAAGAACTGGCGTGAAAGAAAGGAGCTTCGTGGCAAGGCCTGAACAGCGGTGAGCATCACTGAAGCAAAAGGTGTGCCTTAGGCTTTGGACAAGCAGGATAACTGCGTCCCTGCTCTTTGTCCAAGCCAAGGTAATGCTTCCGTCAGGAAGCCGCACAGGTGCCTCTGGGCTTGCAGGCAACCAGGCTGAGTCCCCGCTCTGTGTCTGAGCCTGAGGTAACTCGGGTAGCAAGTTTTGGACAGGGCAGAAGGACCTTCCCTGGTGAACAGAGGATGTTTTAAAGGTTGTGTAAGTAAAAGGCCACCTGAGTCTGCATGTCAATGAAGTTGGATGCTTGTGATCTGAGTGAGGTTCTCCCTCTGTACCCAGCCAGCAACTGCGTTGGCCTAACGTTTGCTGGATGATCGATTGTTCAGGATTTATCGTGATATATGTCTGAAGTGTTCAGTATTAATGTGTCAAATATTGTTAAATGAATAGTGTCAAGTATTGCAGTGATCAGTTATTATAGTGTTAACTGTAACTTGAGTCATTATTTCTTGTACCGTAGAGTTTCTAATAGTTTAAGTATTATTCTCTGTACTGTATATTTTCAAACAGTTGTATTCTGTTCAGTATTTAAACATATTGAATATATTGTTGTTTGCTGACAAGTCAGGCTTGATTTCTGTGTCCTTTGATGTGCTCTGTCATGGTCAGAGGCTGATTGTCCTTTGAAGGGGGGATTGTCCCCCTGGAAATTCAAATAGCGTGAGCTACCCTACCAGAAGTTTTTAGGGCTATTCCTGTACTCTACAGTTCTCTCAGTAATAACAATAATAATCAACCACTGCCAGGAATCTCTGGACTCCTTTAACATCCCTGGGACTGGGCATTTCTCTAATTGCCCTCACTTCCTCTGGGTCAGTTCCAGGCCTTGGGTGCTCAACCAGTCTCCAAGGTCTGGCACCTCAGCTACCGGCAGCCTGAGCTTTTGTGAATCTTTCCCTGCATGTCTGTAAAAGACTGGAACAATCTGCAGACAAGATCTCATTGTGCTGCTTCTGGATCGTCTCCTCTCCCGCTGCCAGCACATGGGCTGTGGTGAGCAGTGGGGAGAGCGAGGTGCACGCTGGGCAGAGGCCCCTTGGCTGCTGGTGTCTCCGGCTGCGGACGGCTCCAGCTGCACTTGGCCTCAGCCTGGCTGTGGCTCTGCTCAGCTCGGCTCTGTGGCTGCTCCTCTCGTTCTGCTGCAGTGGGTCTGCTCAGCTCCCTGGCCTGGGCTTCTTCTCTGACCTCCAGCCGCCGGCTGCTCTGTCCCTGGCTGGGCCCTGCTCTGCCCAGACAGCTGCAGCTCACACGGAGGACGGGACCCCCACCTACCCTCCTGGCTCCCTCATTGGCCTGCCCACCCTGTCAATCAGGCTGACCTCGCACGTTGGCCTCTCCCCATTGGCCCTGGCCTGTGTCTGTCTCAGGGCCCTTTTCCTCATCCACCCTTCCCCTGCCCTTTGGTGCTGAGAGATGCAAACGAAAACCCCACTGACTTTCGGGGAGGGGCCCAGAGTCCCTGACCTGCGCTGCCCTGCTTCTCCTCACTGCTTCAGCACTTTTATCTCAGCAGTGACTTCCTCTGGCCAGGGCCCAGCTGGGCTGCAGGAGGAGGAATCTCTCTGGCTGCAGACAGACGGGCCCTGCTTCCAGCAAGGATGGGCCTTTCCACTGGACACAGGCAAACGCTCTGCCTCAGCTGCACAGAGTGTGGAGGGGGACAACAGAGCAAGTCTCCAGCCTCGCTCCTGCCCCCGCTCAGCCAGCAGAGCTGTACCTCTGCAGCAGCCCCTGCGCTCCCAGCCCGTCAGATCAGTTCCATTCTCTGCACTCAGCAGGGCCCGGGCTGGGTGATGTTTGGGGCGAGAATCCCTGCCAGTCGCTATCCAAAGCCAGCAAACACCCGGCTTTGGGTGAGGAGCCAAGAGCACGTTTCCCTGCACAGATCTCACAGCCTTGTCCAACAGCGCTAAGTGTCAGGTCCCATTGTCCAGGCGGGTGCTGAGCGACAAGGATGGGCAGCGATGTGCCTGAGGTCCCACAAATCAATAATGAAACCCACCAGAGAACCCAGGAGTCCTGACGCCCAGTCCCTGGCTGCAGTCCCTGCAGAAGATCTTACTCCCCCCCAGCCGGGGGGCTGGGGACAATGGCCCGGCTGCAGTCCCAGCTCTGGGAGGCAGTGCTGTAGTGTTTTCTGCGGGGGGTGGGACAGGATGCCTGGGTTCACTGACTTGTCTTCTGACGCTGAGCCAGTGGCTTGCCCTGCCCAGGCCACAGCTCCCCAGCAGAGCGGTTGGGTCCCCAGACCTGCAGCCAAGGGGTTGGGAAGCTCAGGAATGTGTGTGAGGTGCTGGGGATCATGAGATGGGAGACGTCACTCCCCCACCCACACAGGGAGTCAGACCCCAGCACAGGGGCCCAGCCGGGCAGACAGGCCCACTGGGGAGAGGCTGCCTTGCCCCAAACACACGGCTGCTCCCTGCTCGGTTCCAGGACGGACGTGCTACAGCGGGTGCTGAAGAGGACTGCGCAGGTGGCCCCGGCACTGGGGAGAGGCAGCTGCCAGCAGCCCCAGGAGGAGAGCAGCCCCCCCCACTCCCACGGGGGGAGAGGCAGCTCCTGGCCAGCTCAGGAGGTGGACATGCCCTGCCTTCCTGCGCAGGAGGAGACCAGCGCCTGCAGCAGGTGCCGAGGAGACAGATGTGGTGTCCACGTAGAGATGGAGGTGGCTCACATCCCGGTTGGGCAGGGGGGACCCAGCGCAGGAGGGGAGCCAGGCGAGGTGTCTGTGGGGCCCTCTCTGCCACGGGGCCCATCCATGGGACAGGGGAGCATTAACCCTTCTCTCTCTGCCATGCCCACTCCTTCCCCTTCCTTCTCCAGCAGCAGGAATCAGCCTCTCTCCTTCTCTCCCCAATGCAGAGACCCTCAGTAACCAACTGGAGGGAGAGGATCTGGCCCCAGAAGAGGAAAAAGAGAAGGAGGAAGATCTGGACACAGAGGAAGAAGAGGAGGAGGATGAAGATCTAGCCCCAAAGGACAATGACGAGGAAGATGATGATGTGACCATGGAGGAAGCTACCCAGAGGACCATCACAGAGCATATCTGTGGAAACATGGTACAAACATTGCGTAGCTGAGCGGCAAATGAGTCCGTTCTTTCCCATGTCCCATCCCAGCTCCCTGCAGGAGGGCTAGTCCCAGATAATTCATAGCCCCTAATGGAGACATTGATCCCCTAGCATCTGGGAAACCAGGAGGAATGTTTGTCTCAGAGAACCTGGGGTCACCTCACCCCACAAGCCCTGCCCCAGTCCCTGACCCTGTCTGTGCTGGAGCAGGCACTGGGTACGGGAGTGGGGGTATTTCCAGCCTCCCCCTGGTGGGCATAAGCCCAGGAGCTGGGTGAGGGTCCAGGGGGACTCTGGTTAACAGGCTTTCTCCATCCTCTCTCCTCTGTGGGGCTCAGACCATGGTGGAGCAGATCCGGTTCCTACGCACCTTCCCCCCATGTGCTGCCACACACAGAAGATCAGGTGGGACACCCTGGAAACCCCCCTCCAAAGCAGCTGAGCTGGAAAGGATTGTGGTGAGTGGGACAGGGCTCAGGGCACCTGGCAGGAGGGTAGACATGGGACGAGAAGGGGACTTGCCTGGGCCGGGGGCAGATCAGTGGGGTCAGGTGGGCAGTAGGGAGAAGGGACCCCTGGGGCTGAGAACTGGGCAGCAACAGAAGGTAAATTGTGGGTGGAATTGCTATGAGCCAGTGGGAAATCGTGGGATTGGGGGCAGCTGAGGCGGAGGATGGGGAGGGATAGAGGGCTGCAAAGGGTGGGAGTGGTGGTGGGGAAATGTTGTAAATATGTTTTGGTACCCTCCCCTCAGTTTGGTTCAACGGACTCCATCTTGGACATCGGAATCCATTTTGGAATCAGGGAGGTGCTGATGCTTGGCAGGATGCCAGCAGCTAAGGTCTGCCTAGAGACAAGGCAAAGAGAGGAGGAGCCACAGATTTGAGGATTGTGTGCACAAATTTGATGCCGGGTGCACAACCTGGAGAGCAGGAAAAATCCTGGCCAGTGACTGGCGGGTGTGACATCAGACCAAGGTGAGCAAGTGACATAGATTGGGGCTGCCCATCTGAGTGGCAGAGTGGTGAGGGTGGATGTTTGGTTTACGCGGCCTTCAAAGATGAGGACAAGAAGAAGACGGCTGTGGACCAGGCCGAGAAGAAGACGACGGCGGAGCTGGAGCCGAAGCGGACGGCATAACCAGATCGTGATCAGTGCTCCTTGGGTGGATCGAAGAACCACCGTAATTATTGTCAAACATTAAGAGGACCAAAGGGTTGTGTTGATGGTTTTGGGTCTGGTGTATATCCCCACTGTTTGTTCTTAAAAACTCCAGTGTTTACATTTATAGTTAATTGTTATTTGAGTGGACACCAGTGAGTGGTTTCAGTCTGTCCACGGTGATAGATCCGGTAGTCAGGGCAGATGAACCATCCCAGAGATTAATTTCCATTAACAGTGAGGGTAACTTTGAGGGAAAGGAGGAAATTGGGAGGACAGGCTTAATATCTGGGTGTCCCAAGAGCTGCTGGAGGTGCTGTCCTTGGACTCTGGGCCCAGTTCCATCCTTTCCTGCTCCTTGGTCGCCATGGGCAACCTCAGGTACCAGGGCCCCTGCCCAACTCGCCCAGCCCCTCCTCCTACGGCCAGAGCCGGGACTACCTGCACCCCCCGGGCATCTCCCAGCCGTGGCCATTCCTCCTTTGACGGGGGATGGTCCTTCCCTCCGGGCTGGGATCTCACAGCCACAGGGCTGCGCTGGCTCAGGGAGAGGGGTACTGCCAGGGGGTACAGCAGGGCAGCAGGGCCCATGGGGAGGGGAGGGAAATGGGCTCTGTCTCAGCTCTGCACTGACTGGCTGGGTGATCTCAGCCAGGTCCCTGCCCTGCCGTGCCCAGTTTCCATCCTCCCCGTGCGGTGTCTACTTCCTCTTGGTTTCATGCCGGTGTCAGTGCCTGTCCCAGCCCCACGGGAAAGTCTGATGCTGGCTTCTCTCTGCTCCCAGCAAATTGCAGCCGGCCCTGGAGCAAGAGCTGGAATCGCGCCTCCTGCAGGCCGCCATGTCCCATGTCTTCCGCATGGACATGGTCAAGGACTCCTACATCCAGGCACCTCGTCGTCCTGCCCGTGCATGGGAGATTCCTTCCTTCCTTCCATGTTCTGTGCTGTGGAGTTTCAGGCCATCGGCAGAGAAGCCCTAATAGTGAGGGTCAAGGAGACAGCTGTTATCCTGCCATGAGCACTAGCTAACTGCACACGGAGGAGTCGGGACGGGAGAGGCCGGGCTGAGTGCTACTTTCACCAGAGCTCCCCATACAACCACCCTACTCACTCTGTGGCAGGGATTCCCCCATTCCCATGGGGCTGCTGACCCCCGGCTCTCTCTCCCCTTTGCAAGACCTTGGGGGAGAAGCTGGACGTGATGCTGAGGAGTCTGCTGACAGCGTCCCCCAGCACAGACCATCTGCAGCACACCTTGGAGGTGAGCATGGTGGGGCAGGGCCAGAGTATGGGGGGCTGCAACGGAGAGAAGGGAAGATCCATGTTTCCATGGTGTCCCCCTCACTGGGACCCTCAGGGGCACTCTGGCCAGGGCAGGCAGGGCCAGGCGGTGCTGTTCACCTTCCGGGGACTGATGAAAAGAGCTGGGCCTGCAAGCCTGGCTCTGCACAGCTGTGTGAAGGGGAGACTGACGTGTGCCTGCTCTGCACCATAACCCGCCTCCTTCTCCCACAGCACATCGGCTTCTGGATCCGCTCCAGGAACACCAAGGAGAGAGCCAGGGCCATGAGGACCAGCACGGCCCTGCTGCGTTACACCAGCCTCCTCCCAGGGTTTGAGGTAAGTGACCTTTGAGTCCCAATCTCTGACTCCGGGCGGAGGCAGGGCTGGCTCTGCAGGCTGTGCAGTCGGGGGTGCCGGGGCCCTGCTTTGGGACGGGCCGTGTGCGGATGTGTCAGAGCTGGGAGTCAGAGACGCCAGAGGTAAGTTCCTCTTCTCCAGGCTAAGTGGTGTCCCCAGGGTCTGTGGGGGGGCCTCTGCTCCATGGCCACTGCAGCCTGGTTGGGCTTGGCCCTGGACACTTCTTGTCACCCTGGAGCAGCGGGGGAAGCGACGCCTCGTTCACGGCCCTGCCTTAGTTCCTCTACTCCACGCTGCTTTGGGGACATGCTGGGTAAGTGGGGCTCTCGCTCATCCCTCCTTGTACCATTCCCCAGGCCTGGGAAGGGAGAGACTCCTGGCCTGGGAGAGACGAGGAGCTGAAGATGACATGCCGATGGATCCCCATCCTTTTTCTCCCGCCAGAACTTGTCTGAATTCTCCCAGATGGGGCACCTGGTGGCACAGCTGGGTCTCTCCATCACAGACCCAGCAGAGGACATCGGCCAGTAGGCCAAGGCGGGGAGCTACTGGCTGTACCAGCTGCTGCTGCACCGCAGGGGTAAGTGGTGCCCGCGGAGTACTGGGACCCTGCAAACACAAGCCCTTCCTCAGAGCCAGAGCCAGCGGGAAAATGGGACCCTGTAGGAACCAGTTCCTTCTCGGACAGCGACCCAGATAGATGATGAGTCCATCGCGTCTCTCTGCACTAGGGGCAAAGCAGAGTAAAAGTGCTAATTGAACAAGCTCTGTCTCCTCACCCTCTCCGGGGAAATGAGCCCGCATGGGTCTGCCAACTGGGGATGGGCAGGAGAGAAGCTGCTGGGATACCTGGTAGGGAAGGAGCCAAGTGATAGGTGGGGCAGTAGCATGGGGCATGGGGTAGAGAGCCCAGGCTGCGGTGGTGCTAGCTGGGTGCTGAGGGCCAGATCCTGTCTCCAGTGGCAGTGGAGGGCCCAGCATTTGGCCCATCAGGAACAGAGAGCCAATCCCACAGTCCGGAGACCATAGAGGTCACGTGATTCCCGGGATGGACACAATGGACCCCTAGACAATTCCCCCCCAGAGGGAGCCTGGCTGTTCCATGGGGCCACGGAGATAGCGAGGGCTCAGCCCGCCATGCAGCCATCTCTAGGGATGGAAGGAAACCGGCCCTGAACCATGAATGACAAACCTGAGCCATGTCTGTCTGTCCCCAGGGCTGAGCATCCGTGAGGTCGTACAGCTGTGGAGCTGGGATGTGTCCCAGGACAGCCGGCTCCTGGCCTATGTCAACACGGCCAGGGTGGGGCAGGTAAGGGCATTCAGCCGGGGCCTGGCACTAGCCCAGCATGGGGCTCCCTGCAGCAGCTGCGTCCTGACTCCAGGACAGGGGTCTGCTACTTATTCCCAGCTTCTGCAGTTCCTGCTTCAGCCCAAGGGGAGGTTGGCGCAGGAGGGCCCGTGTTGAAGCATGGCTAATGGCTGAACTGGGGCGGTGGATGGATTCTCTGCAGCATGACCCAGAGTCACTGGGTGTGGGAGTTAATGCAGGATTGAGCGCCCTTGAGAACCTTGAGCGCCCCGGGTCCCAGCGCTGCTTCCGCACAATAGTGACTGAGCTGCAGGAGATCTCTTTTTTGGGAGCAGTGGGGGGTCCCGGATGGTCCCTGAGAGCAGCACCCTGAGCATGTGAATTTCACACCCAGATATGTCCTCACACGGCCCGGCCCCTGCAGTGAGTCCAGCTCCACACACAGTGTCACAGGCTAGTGTAAATTGCGGGCCTGGACCCTGCCAGGGAAGGGTCACCCCTGAGCCCGGGGTGAGACTTTCCTGCCCTGGCCAATGGAGCTGCCTCGGGGCGTCCGGCCCAGCCTTGTGCCCTGTTGGTTTTAGGTCTTTGGGAAGATCTTCTCCGAGGGGCAGAGGAGATCGTTCCTGCAGACGGCGCTGCTGGCCCCCACCACCCTCTGCTGCGCCTCAGCCAGGCAGGGCTGCTGCTCACCTACGCTCTCCTGGGAGAGGCCGACCAGCTGCTGGGAGACACCGTGAGCAGCTGGGGCAGGGGCAGGGATGGGGGGTCCGGGCCTTTCCCCTCTGGGCCAGGGAACGTCGCTGCCACCCTGCCACACTGTTCACAGCACCAGAGCCCGTCCCTGGCTGCCTCGTCCCTGGCACAGGCTGAGCAGTGCCGGGGCTGGGCAGAGTGAGCAGGCCGGGCTCAGGCCTATGGGCTGGGAGCTGGCCCTGCTGCCCCTGGGCTGGCCCTGCTCTGGGGAGAAATGGAGGATCCGGGGAGTGGGGGGGCTGCCTATCGGCCCCTTTCCCCAGGGCTGCCGTCTCTCGGCTCCCTCATTAGTCACTGGGGGTCACTCAGGGAAAAGTCTCAGCTTCCCAACATCCCCTTCACTGTACCCCAAACCCTCCCTGCCGCTCAGCTGCAGCTCACCCTTGTGCTACAGGGGTGGGGCTGGCGAGTGGGAGGGGGCTAATGTGAACGGGAGCTGCTGCCCCAGACAGGCCCAGACACGGCTGGTGGTAGAACTGCTCTGAGATGGGACTGAGGGAACTGAGGGCAGGAGCTCACCCCCAAGGGTGCTTGGGGGCTGCTAGGGAGGGAGCCCAGAGCCCGTTTTGGGCTGGGGGGGTGACTCCATCCCTTAGCCGGGGCGAGGGCCTGCGTGGTGAACTCTGCTGGCCCCCGAGCGTCAGTCCCACCATTGTCAGGGCAGCAGCGTCTCTGAGCGGTTCTGGTTCCCTGGCAGCTGGAGGACGTACTGGCCAGGATTTGGCACCAGCTCTTCGCCCTGCGGACCCTCAAGCAGGTGCCCGAGGTGCTGAAATCCCTCGATGACGTGGGCAGCCCTTAAAAGATCCTCATCTCCTGGAGCCCACGCCCCTGGCTGCAGGTACCGCTGGGTCTCCCTGTACATGGGGGAAGGGGCTCGCGGGAGGGGAGAGATCCCTGTTGGGAAATGAAATCTGAAGCAAGGACCCCTCCCTCAGTCAATGTGAATGCGCCCCCTACCCGTATCTGATCAGCAGGGTGGATAATTAATAACTATCCAATTAATATGACACAAATAAACCTTTATTTATAGTCCCCTGAAACAAAAGATAAACTCAGGACCAAGTAAAAATCGAACAAATCCCAGTAATTAACCCTCCCTTCGTCAAAGATTGGCCCTGGATGGTAACTTTATGATTGTTCTTCGTTAGGACAGACGCAGGCTAACGACAGACAGCGACAGAATCGAGCACAATGGAGACAGGAGCCATGGGAGGGAAGGAGGCAGCAGGGATGGAGCAGGCTGGACACAGCGAGGGAAGTCGGGATCTCTTCTCGTCTCTCTTCCTTCTCAGCAAACAGGGATCATAGACGGACGCGCACTCATGGCTGCTACTCGGAAGGACAGCACCAGGCTGCTCTGCTGCTGACCTTAGATATCCTGTGGTTGCTGGGCAGATTTGACCTGCCCTTCCCGCCAAAAGGTAAAAAAGGCGGGAACAGAGCCATGAAGAAAGGCCTCCAATATGGTGCCTCTGTTGTTGTTTCCCAAACAAAATGGCTGCGACCATCCTTCCCCTCCTCGATGCCTTTTAAAACTCCCTTTAAAATGGCGTCACATTCCATTATTTTAAGGCTTTTGCCTGGTTTTTGATCCAACGTACAGTTACTCCCCACATACCATACAAAATAACCAATATTAAAATAACTGTGAAAGGATGAATTAAACGATGCTAGGCCCTTTTTTATAAGAATAGGTTGGCAATGAGCTTTTCCCGCCAATGTGCGTATACCGAGTCCTTCCTTCCCCTGTCTGGTACAGCATGAATTTCATCATTATTGTGGTGGATGGTAACCATTACGGATTTACCGTGTTCTTGCAATTCCTCCAGTTTGGAATGCAAATCCGGGTGTTTAATCAGGTTATGAATTGCTTTTATGCTTACCCCCAGATGTACAGGCTTGATCTCTTCCACCAGTTGATATTTCACATTTATCTCGTCAACAGTGGGATTTTTTGATTCAAAGTATATATCGCATCCTATCAAACTATACACATTACAAATGCACACATTATCAACCTCTTTATGAAGTACAGTATAAAACTCATTTACAACAAACTTAGAGCATCTACTCCTTATTCAAACACACATGTTCCACCACCACAACTACTGAATGTTTATCTCCTTCAGACTTTAAAATACAGCGGCATTGACTCTCATTTTGATTTAGGTACACATGATCTTTTTTGTACACTGAATTGCTGCAAATGTACCCCACTCCTATTTCCCAGGCACACTCCTGAATATTCTTCTTATCTCCCCTGATATTTACCCACCTGGGTTTATCCATGGGACACAAAACTGACTCTGGAACATTTATGCCTAAGTGTATTACTGGGTAAACTTTTTCACACTCGGTTTGAGTAACACCTCGGCCTCAACCACCTTTTCCCCCATGGCCAGCCAGCCCTGTGCCCCTCTGCCTAGCCCCTGCCAACCTGCCCCATCTCACAGCTGTTTGTAGACACACCACTAAACCAGCCCCATGCCTGTCTCGGTGGGGGTGTGAGTGATTCCACACAGAGCTTAGTATCATTGGGGAGTTTGCAGCCTGGTACAGTCCCTCTGGTGTACATCCAGTACGGGGATGCATCTCAGCCCTTTATTTCACAGCTTCAGCTGTAGCAGAGTTGATCCAGAGATAGGAAGCAGGAATGAAGACAAGATGGGGATGGTGCAGCTCCCATCACTTTTCTTTCCCTTTGTCAATTGACTTGTCCTAAACCAGCCACACAGCACGTGGCATGGAAAGGCATGTTCTTACATCTCTTGGTGACTCAGGTAACTGGCTTAGCCCTGGCTTCTCTCCCTGGGCTCATTGTACCTGTGTGAGTTCCCTTAGTGGGCCATTAATCAGGGTTGCTGCTGCTGCCACCCTGTCTGGGTTGTCGCCCAGAAACACAGCACAAGTTGAAATACAGATACACCAGACATATGTAGAACTCAATACAACACTTATACATACAGATGTATGCAAGGTCTGAGTGGCTCACCTCTTGCTCAGTCAGCTGAAAGGGGGGCACTTTATTTACATGGGCTCTGTATCTGCCTAAGCCCACCTAGGTGCTGAGCAGCATGATGAGAAATGTTCCAGAGGGGTAACCGTGTTAGTCTGTCTACAGCAAAAACAAAGAGAGTTCTCTGGCACTTTACAGACTAACAAATTTAATGTTAGCTGGCATAAGCTTTTGTGAGGCTCAGCTCACTTTGTCAGATGCAGAGGTAGAAATGAGAAACATAGGATCATCATATACGTATACAAGATGAGAAATGGTCATTTTGGCTGGTATTGTGTTACAAATCACTGGAGTGTGAACTGCAGGGGTAATGAAATGTTGTCTCCCTATTGAAAGAGTTAAGAGTCTAAAAGAAATAAAATAGTTGTAGTAATAGAAAAGAAATTCATGGCTTCAATATTAGGAAATTAGTTTAGGGAAACAATGGGTTAATCCTCTGCTAAAGAAAGGGAGTCCTTCTTTGATCCTCTGCTGAAGAAAGGGAGTTTTTTTCTTACCCTCTGCTGAAGGGAGGGGGAGTTTTTTTTTTTTTTATCTAATCGTAAAACCTTAAGCACAAGAACTTCGTTAGAAAAGGGGCAAAAGGTAAAGTAGAAAGGCGCATGCTTAAAAAGGTAATAGAATATTAGCACACACCTTGCATAGAAAATTCGCTTATTAGCATGAACATGGATGTATATGTTGTATGTGGAAGAAAATGTATGAAATAGGCGGTTGCGAAAGTTGTAAACCTTTTACTACCCAGCCAATGGGGAACGAAGGGAGGGATTTTCTCAGCCGGGATAGGGAATATAAACTGTTAAACAAAAAAAGAGGGCGCGCTCCTTTCAGAATAGCTCTTTGTTCTGGAGTTGTGCCCAGCTTTGCAAACCTGTTAAAGAAATAAAAGTAGTTGGTTTTTACTCTTTACCCGCTTATGTCCGATGTTCTTTATTAAACCTTTTTGGTCCTAAGTAGGAAAACTAGAAAGGTATTTCTTACACTATTGTTTAAACACATGGCAGCGGAACTGTCCTTAGTCTGTTTTGATGAAAGATTCACTCTCATCTGAACAACAGAGCTCAGCAAAGGAGGCATTTGGATGCCAGAGACAGTAAAAAGAGGCAGGGAGGAGGAGGGGAATCTTGTCCTGAGGCGATGCTAGGCTTGGCAAAGGGCTACTCTTAAGCATAGATTGATTATTTCCTCCCACTCTTAACAAATAGAATTAATGATTCCTTTTGGAGTCTCCTGTTTTTGTTAAAAGCAGGGATATTGCTCCTGTGTCAATAAAAGGTTTTCCCCCTGAGCTGAAATTCACTAAGAGCTGAAATCACTAAAGGAACTTGAAAGCCTTGTTTGACAACCAGCAGAGAGGAGGACCTAGCAGGGTCTGGAGGTGGCAGAAGCTAGTGGGGGTCAGCACCATCAGATGGTGGGAGTCAGCAGCAGTTGTTACCTGCTGTTGGTGGGAGCCCACAGTCAGCAGAAGATCTCTGCAGAGGGGACTGGTCAAACCTGTGTCCAGCAAGAGCCTCTAGGAGGGGACTGGTGGGACCCCACAACCCAGAAGTGGACAGTGCAACCATGATGGTCAGTAGGGCAGGGGAAAGCGAGAAGGCAGAGGGGAAGGACACACCCCATGTTCTCTGGGGTGGGGTGAGTTCGGCTCATTGTGTTCATGTATTCTGTTTGCCGTTTTCCCAAACCAGTGCTGTGTTAATTCCTTCCTTTTATGAAAGATTTACTTTCTACACTCAGACTCTGTGCTTGCCAGAGGGGAATTATTGCCTTTTGGGGTGCCCAGGGGATAGTGTGTGATTTTCCAGGTAACCGGGTGGGGGCTTGAGCCAGTTTGCTGTTGTCTCCTTTGCTACCAGCTCTGGGCAAACCTCCACCTCTCAGTCAGTCAGGCAAATTGCACCATTGCACACACCAGCTTGTTTACTACTTTTCAAATTTTCAACTGTTACCAGTTCAAAGGCTGGATTCTGTCTTAAAGAGACAGCGACCCCTTTCCATCCCCATTCTAGAAACAGGGCTCTGATGGCCTTTCACTACCACTCCCTGATTCCACATGCAATCAGATGTACCTGAGCCCACTAAGAGGCTACAAGACATAGCCAAAGTGCCTAGCGGTGAGAGTTTTCCGGCCATGCCCTGTATTCCCGAGAGATGAGCTGCACAGCTGTCCTGCTCTGTATCCACCTACCCACTTTTCCCTCTGAACCAGAGACACAGACTGTCTAAGTAAAGAGTCAGCATGTCTCCCAATACGCTGGCCAAACACAGCGGCCTGGTCACAGGCTGTTCAGACTGCCCAGAGATGTTTAGTCCATAAGAAACGACCGCAAAGCATCCACACTGAATCTTTCCAAAGCAGTGGCAGAGGATCCAACACATAAACTGTTTGAAAGGGAATTAACAGCCCCTTAGTAGAACTCAGCGGGTCTTTTTGGCTGGCACCTCCCAGCAGCAAAGGGCAGAGGACGGTTGAATGAAGAAGCAGGCCCCGAGATGGACACACCCCAGGGCCTATGGGGAGAGGCCAATGTGCAGATCAGCCTGATTGACAGGGAGGGCAGGCCAATGAGGGAGCCAGGAGGGTGGGTGGGGGTCCCGTCCTCCGTGTGAGCTGGAGCCGCCTGTCTGGCTGTGTTTGGCCAGCGTATTGGGAGACAATGTGGCTGGGACGTGAGGGTCTCCATGCTGACTCTTTACGTAGACAGTCTGTGTCTGGTTCAGTGGGCTCGGGTACATCTCGGTCCATGTGGAATCAGGGAGTGGTAGTGAAAGGCCATCAGAGCCCTGTTTCTAGACTGGGGATGGAAAGGGATCGGTGTCTCTTTCAGACAGACTCCAGCCTTGGAACTGGGAACAGTTGAAAATCTGAAAAGTAGTAAACAAGCTGGTGTGTGCAATGGTGCAATTTACCTGACTGACTGGAGGGGAGGTTTGCCCAGAGCTGGTAGCAAAGGAGACAACAGCAAACTGACAGCTGGGGCTGGAGCTCCGGCTGGGCTCTCTGGGACGCTGCGCGGGCCCCTCTGGTTCTGCTGCTGTGGCCTGCTCAGCTCAGCTCCCAGGGCTTCTTTCCAGGCCTCCTGCACCAGACAGCCCTCATGTCCCAGCCAGCATGTCCTAGAGTCACCATGGAGACCCTCATGAAAAGAGGCTCCAGACAGCTCCGGCTCCAGCCCCAGCCGCTCAGCTCAGATCTGCTCTGCTCTCTGGGCCTCTTCTCTGGCCTCCCAGCCACTGGCTGCTCGGTCCTTAGCTCAGCCATCCTTAGTCAGTGTTATGTTTGGAGACTTGGAAGTTACTTGCACTCAGAAAGAAATCAGCAGACAGGGACTCAGAGAGATGTGAACACACACACTGAGCTAATTCAAGTACTCTAAGACTAGCCAGAACTGGCTGAGTTATCCCACAATACTCTAATGCAGTTGCCATGGCAACAAGCTAGGCAAGATGAAATATAAGATGCAGCAAGCTGGGCAGTACACAAAATACACAACATATTCCTCTCCCCTTAATGAAAACATCCAGTTAACAGAACAATCACTAAATCAGGGAATGAGGGTAGACTGTCCCATTTCCCGGCTAAACCCCAGGGATTATTCTGCCCCATAAATGTGGGTTTGCCCTAGCTAAAGATTCAACCTTTGAGGTGGTCTTCTCTCTCTAGGTGGATTATGGCGGATTTCTGGTGTTCTTGCACCAGAAGGTGTTATTGGTGCGGGTCTAATGATGGGCTCAGGACTCGTAGCTCGAACAGATGAGGGGGCTGTATTGGGTGCAGAGGTGGATGGAGAAGGGGAGTCAGGAACAGGTGACTCTTGACTCAAGGATATCTCACCTGCAGTGGTGAGCTCAAGCAATTCAACTGGAGATGTGTCCTTGGGACTTGTATGACCTGGCAACAACTGATCTACATGTTGCTGCCAGGTAAGATCATTTGCAGTTTGGACAGTGTGAGAAACAGGTCCTGTCTGGGTGATGACTGTAGCAGGGACCCAGTTAGCTCCAGAAGTGTAAATCCGAGCTAGAACAGGACTTAAGGGTCAGTCTTTTGCTCGGTGTGAACTTCTGATGACTTGGTTGTGCTGCTGACGTTGCACAACTTGTCGTGCTTTGGAAGATTTCTGCAGATCAAAGCAAGTGCGCAGCTGTCGTCCCATCCTTAAAAAGGCCGGGGACACTTTGGTCATAGCATGAGGTGTGTTTCTGTAGGATAGTAAGAAGGTGTCCAGACACTTTTGAATGGAGAAATGTCCCTGTGGAGATTTTAAAGCTTGTTTCATTGTCTGCACAAACCTTTCAGCGAATCCATTGGTGGATGGATGATACGGTGCTGAAATGATGTGATGTAGCCCATTTGCTTTCAGAAAATTTTCAAACTCCTGAGAGACAAACTGCGGTCCATTGTTGTTCACAAGTTTTTCTGGCAGACCAAAGTGACTAAAGATTTCATGCAGTCTTTGGATAGTACTTCCAGCAATAGTGGAGGGCATTAGAGAGATTTCTGGCCATTTAGAGTGGGCATCGACAACAATCAGGAAGATGCTTCCTTCAAATGAGCAAGCAAAATCAACATGAATACGCTGCCACGGATCTTCAGGCCAGTCCAATGGGTGTAGGGCGCCAACTGAGGTGTGTTCCTCACACTCTGACATGAACTATAAGCTCTTGCCTTCTTTTCAATGGCATTGTCCAGGGCAGGCCACCAAAAGTAGCCCGTGCAATTTCTTTCATGCGCCCTATTCCACAGTGACCAGAGTGTAGCTGTTCTAACATCTGCAGTCTCAGTAGTGGTGGAATAATGAAGTATATCCCCCACAACAAGCAACCAGAATGGAATGATAACTCCCTGCTCCTGGACATGGAGGGATAAAGCTCGGGTGAGAGTCCTGTAGAGACGTTCCAGGCATCACTCGGTCCATAACTTGGGACAGTACTGGGTCCATACGAGTTGCCCTCCTTACTTGAGTAGCAGGGATGGGTATGTTCTCTACCTGTTCAAAGTAGAAGATTTCTTTCTGGCAAATATCTTGATGTTTAACTGGTAAATGCAATTGAGAGAGACCATCTGTGTTGCAGTGCAGAGTGGATCTCCGATATTTGATCTCATATGTGTGTATGGAAAGCAACAATGTCCATCGTTGCATATGACTAGCAGCCAATGCTGGAATGCCTGTTCATGGTCCAAACACTGATATTAGAGGTCGATGGTCGGTGAGAAGTGTGAACTTCTGTCCAAACGGGTACTGGTGAAATTTTTTAATTCCGAAAATCATTCTGTGCTTCACATTTGATTTCGGCATAGTTAGTTTCTGCCTTGCTTAAGGTGCATGATGGAAAAGCAATGGTCTCTCCTCTCTGAAAGGCATAATGTGTGACACAACCGCTCCCGCGCTGTAAGAAGAGGCATCGCAGGCCAACTCTAGAGGTAAGAAGAGATCAAAATGTGTCCAAACCTCTGAATTTAGGAATGCGCATTTAGCATTGTTAAATGCAACATCACAGGCTTCAATCCATTTCCAGACCTTGTTCTGGCCAAGGAGTTCATGTACTGATTTTAGTAGGGTTGCTAACTGTGGACTAAACTTTCAATAATAGTTCAATAGCCCTAAAAAAGAGCGAAGTTGGATGACATTTTGAGCAGTTGGAGCTTCCACAAAAGCCTTGACCTTTGCAGGAGCCTTACGAAGGCCAGTAGCATCAATGATACGTCCCAAATATTCAACAGAGGACTGAAAAAATTCACATTTCTCTTTGCAGACTCATAGGCCATATTCTTCCAGTCTTTGCAGGGCAGCATCCAAGTTCTTAAGTTGATCCTCCTCATTCTTGCCAGTGACCAGGATGTCATCAAGTTAACATTGGACTCCTGAGAAGCCACTCAAGATCTGGTCCATAACCCTCTGGAACAAAGCTGAAGCAGATGTTATTCCAAAGGACAAGTGACACTGTCGGTACAGCCTTTTATGTGTAACGGTAGTCAGCAGCTCTTGGGACTTCTCATTGACATGCATCTTTAATACGCCTGACACAGACCAGTTTTACTGAACTTTTGTTAACCAGCCAAGCCAGCGAAGAGGTCATCCATGTGAGGAAGAGGGCATTGCTCTGCACACAACACCGGGTTAACCGTGACCTTCAAATCCTCACAAATCTGAATGGAGCCATCTTTATTCAATACTGGAACGATTGGGGTTGCCGATTGACTGTGGGTAGCTGGTACTAAGGCTCCATTCTTGACCAGGTGCTCCAGGTCTGCTTCAGCTTTTGGCCTGATGACATATGACTCAGTTCTGACTTTCAGACATTTTGGTTCACTCTCAGGCCTAATGTTCAATTTCACAGTGATTCCTTTCATACTTCCCAGGTCCTCTCCAAAGATAGCAGCATGGTTCTTTAATACAGCTGTCAGCCCTGTTTCTCCTTTAGCTATCATGTGGACTTCTGCCCAATTCAGCTGGATCTTCCTAAGCCATGACCTTCCAATGAAGGCTGGGTAATTGCCTTCCACCACAAACAGTGGCAATTGAGCAGTCTGTCCATTGAGCTCCACTTTAACATCAGTAGTGCCCAGCATGGGTACAGCTTCTGCGATGTATGTCTTGAGAACAATTTTTGTCAGCTTAAGTGGAAGATGATTTAGCTTCTCCTTATACACAGTGTCTGAGACCAGCGAAGCTGCTGCTCCTGTGTCCCGTTCCATGCATACAGGTTTACCTTCCAACAGCGGGTTACCCAGTATTTGTGCGAGCCTAGTGCCATGGGCAAGATGTGACGTGTCACTTCTTCTTCTGACAGGGTGTCACTTTGATCATCCTGGTCCTGCTCTACCGCGTGCAGATTTTTCTTTTTGGTCCGCCAGACAGCAGGCTTCTTTTTCTCCTGCTTACCTGTTCTATGACTCTTCTTTCTTTTGTTTGCAGGCACGCTCAATGTGTCCCCTTTTGCCACATTGTCGACACACTAGATGTTTACACCAGCATTCCAGTGCATGGAGACTGGGCTTTCCACAGCAACAACATTCCCGGCTCCCCACTGTCTTGTTGGAATGTTCTTATGACCCCTAATGGACTCTGGTGGATGCACTTAGTTGTTGTGCTTTCTTTGCTGCCTTTTTTTTTTTGGCCTTTTTTTCTTTTTCTTTTAGTATCTTTTATTCATGCGTGTTGGGGGTTGCTCACACAGAATGACTAGTCATTTCCTTTCACTAGCACTGCTTTTCTGTTGCTTCTGCTTCCTCTCCCTTCCCAATCTGACTGCTTCACTTTCACTTTCGGTTCCCACCGTCAGCACACACAGTCACCTAGAACAGCAAGAGATTTTCCTTATGTTTTACTGTGGCTTTTTACTGGTGGCAGTAGCAGCATAGGTCCATCTCATCCTTGTCACCACTTCGTCATGTTTGGATCTTTGGATGTTACTTGCATCCAGAGAGAAACTAACAGACAGAGACACAGAGAGATGGAAACACGCAGAGACGGGGTTTATTGAACTACTGTAAGACCAGCCAGAACGGTCTAAGCTATCCCATAATGTTATAGCTCTGTTACTACGGCAACCAGCTAGGCAGGACACAAAATACAAGCTACGGCAAGCTAGGCAGAACACAAAGTACACAAGAGGGTGAACAACTGAACATAGTTCTGCATAATAATCAGTACTTGCATGGCAAGACTTTAAAATCTGCCTCGAGGATTCTTTTGTCATAAACCACTGGCTGGATTTTTTTCAGAGTTCTTGTCTCTATCAACCAGTGTTTTTTTACCCTCACGCTCCCTGCCTGCTGTACAACAATCTCCTTTGGGTGCTCTCCCGCAGGGTAGTCCCAGTCGAGGTCTTTTAAACTCTCTCCTCGTGGTATTTCGCTGATCAGCTCCCGTAAATAATGCCCAAGGGGCGTATTCCACGCCCTTCTTTACTCACAAACATCACAGAATCGGTATCGTGGTAAAGTCACCACCCCTGCCAATGATCTAAGAGATGGTAGATTCTAGCTTGGCATAAGCAGTAGTGAAGTGCGCTATAAACACGTTAGTGTAGTTGGAACGAGTGCAGCGTTCTTTTGCGTACTTCCAACACACCAGGGCCGTGTCATTGTCGATAAACTCACATGACAACACATCGTAATAAGGTACAAAGATGTCCTTGAAGGGCTTGTCAGGGTCCGTCACTGTACGGGTGTTAGTCAAATTTGTTTGCTGACCAAATTTTCCCCAAAAAGAATTTTAAAACAACTTTGAGGTTTCTCTTTTTGCGGGGTTTTCCTTGATCTTGCTTAGATGCAGACGCACGCCTTCTCTTTTATGGTACTGTTTAATGTATTGGGTTTTTTTCAACTCGTCTTTACACCAGTGAGGGAACCTCGAGGCATCTTGTTTCTGTCCCAGGTGCATTTTCATGTAGTCTGAGAACAGGGTATCAGATGTGCTGTTAAAGTGCCAGACTTCATAAATCTCAACGATCTTGTGCCTTTTGTTTAAAGCCTCCACCAGCTCAGTTGTACCCGGAGTCCCTGTTAAAGTCCTCTCCTCCTGACTGTGTGTGCAGGGGTGCTTTTGCCTTGTTTCTGCAGAAAGAGCGCACAGGGGGAACATCAGTTCTCCTTTGATCCTAGATGGTAAAACAGGAAAATAGAGGCCTCTTGGGGGGTGCACTCTTTGACGATGCCCAAATCCTCATTTGACATCGGACAACCTCCAAATCCTCCAGGGGAGGAGGGCACCAGGACAAACGAATATGGGGGCCCGGGGGGCAAACCAGGCAGGGGTGCAGGGAACACACTCAGTAGCCCACAGATGGAAACTGGCTCCTCCAGCTGCACTGGGGGCGGGGCTAAGACAACTTAGGGGAGTGCAGTGTGCGGGGGGGGGGCAACTTTAAAAGTGGGGGGGTCAATTAAAGGAAGCCATGAGCACTGGGGGGCAGGAGCACAAGGGCCAGGGGAGAAGGGGCAACAGGAAAACTGCTGCTGGCAGGGGGACAGGTGGCGCTTGGGGCAGGAGCAGGGCTAGGGAGGCTCAGGGGGAAACCCCCGAAGCCGGGCGGGGCAGGGAGCAAACAAACCAACTCAGGGGCAGGGCAGGGACAAAGCAACTCAGGGACTGGGGCAAACAAATCAGCTCAGGGGCTGGGCAGGGAGCAAACAAACCAACCAGAAGGGGACCAAAGTAAGGCAGGTGAGGAAACAAACCAAGACAGACAAACAAAGCAGGTAACAAATAACTGGGGGGGGGGGCAGTGAAAGGAAGGGGGGCAGGGGCAACTACAGGGAAATGGGGCAAAGGGGGGGCAGGGGTGCCCCCAAGCACAGGGGATAGAGGGGTAGGAGGACAGCAGGGAGGGGGTGCTCACGGCAATAGCAGCAACAGCAGAAGGAAACAGCGAGCCAGGAGAAGGTGCCCTGCTACAGCCGGAGGGGGTGGTGATAGGGAGGCCCCTCACGCACCCACTCCCCCCTGGCTGGCCAGGGGAGGCAGGAAGGCTAGTGGGGCCCCCAAAAGCAAAGGGGGCAGCAGCAGCAGCAGCAGGAGGGTGATAGAAGGACGCTAGATTAGCCCAAGAATGACCAGGGCCCTGTTCCCCTAGCAGCTGCCCAAGGTTTCCTTCAGGCTGATTAGGGCCAGCTGAGGCCAGGGTCAGCTGAGACCAATTCAGGGCTGCCTGGGAGCAGATAAAAGCTTCCTGCCAGGCAGGTGGGTGCTCTTGGAGTCTGGAAAATGGGAGAAGGAGAACTGCGAGTGGCCGGGGCCTGCTCATTGGAGTGGCTACTTAGCCCTGATGAAAACCAGGGTAGGGAAGCAGCCCAGAGAGAAGACTTACATGGTGCCCTATAGCAGCAGCCAGCCACTGCTGTCAGCCAGGGTCTCTGGGCTGGTGTCTGAAGAAGAGGGTGGGCTTGGACACCCCCTACCCCGACCGCCCCTGGACCAACCAAGCCTCTCCCTAACCTGGAGAAGAGGGTTTTTTCCCTCTCCCCCGCCTTAGAACCTCAGGTCCTGAGGGCACTGCTCGGCCTGTGAAGGCCTGAAGGAAGATGGGGCAGAAGCGAGACGGCCACCATCTTAAGACTGGTGGGAGCCCTGGGTGGCCATTTTGTGCCCACCACACTGAAAAAGCGCTGGGCCCACGGGAGTACGAAGGCCACCTGACTACAGAGCCTGAGAATGAAATGCAGGAAATAGGGCTATATAGATTCTTCTTTATAACTTCTCGTTAGCCTATATGTGGCGGGGGGGTCAGAAGCCTTGTTTGTGACTGTGTGGTGAATTTACTGTAGTGTTAGCCACCGGATTGGGAAAATCTGTTCTCCTTTTGCAGCCTCCTCTGAGCCTGGCATTTTCAGGTGAATGGATGGGTCACACCATCCCTTGTAGAACAACCTGAAATGTTCACCATCATCTTCCTCACCACCATCCTCACTTTCCCTCCTCGCCAGTGGCCATCATTTGGCACCTGCCAAGGGCTACATCTTTCTTCACTGCCCCTAGGCTGGGAGGGAACTTTCAGACTATGATACGCTGAGGGCGCTGTGATACGACCCGTGCCCAGGGTAGCCAACTGATAATGCCAAGGTCAGGGCAGGCTGCAAAAGGAGAGCAGATTCTCCCCACGCTGGTGGGTGAACTAAAGCCCGGCTTCCCAACCAGCCACGAACTGCTTCTGATTACCCCACACTGGATATCACAAAGCCAGTCCACAAACGCCCACAGCCCCCTTCACTGCATTTCAGCTCCAGGCTCCCAAATCAGCACCAGGTCCAGCAAAGACACCAGTTACTTAAACTCTCTGCTCTTTGCTAAAAAGGTTCCCTCTGACCCCAAAGGGTCAGCCACAGCACCAGATCAATATAAGTTTGGATCTTACCTAAAATACCACGCTGGCAGCCAATCCTTTAGTGTCTAAACTAAAGGTTTATTGTAAAAAGAAAGAAATAAACCATGAGAGAAATGTTAAAAGGCTAAAGTAAATCACAGATATACAAATGATTAAAAGTCCATATACTTCAGGTTTCTGGAAGAGATGTGGAGTTGCAGCTTGTGTAGTTCTCTCTGGTTCACATCCAATACCTGGATGGGTCTAAGTCCTTCAGTTCAGTTGCAAGATGAATAGATCCAGAGGTAGGTGTGTGTCTGCAGCTGGACAGGATCATAGACAAAGAGAGATCCTGTGGTTTGATCTTATAAACCCCCTCCCCCGGCCATGTGGCCTGTGGGCAGTCACAAGACTCAAAATGGAGTCCATAGTCACATGGGCCAATCCTGGTGACTCCTCTGGTGTGCCTGGAGTCCATAGTCACATGGGACAGTCCTGATACTTCATTAGGCAGGCTGCCTGCCCCGGAGTCCAGAGTCACGTAAGCAGGTTCTGGTGACTCAGTGGTGATGCTGGCCTCTCCCTCTGGGCCCCTTGCACCTGGGAATGCCTTAATGGGCCATTATGCAGGCCATTGTTCTGCAGCCTTCCTATCTGGGGTGTTGCCCAGGCAGAACAATTTGACACACAGACATCTCAAATACATCTATAACTTCCATTTCAAATATCACACATGAACAGAAGTATTATTATCTTACTGAGCACATTATAACCTTCCCAACAGTACCTGACATGGCATATCCCACATGGATTATTATGATTCTGCCATACTGATGTCACCCAATATACTAAATGCCCCCCCACTCAAGCCAGCCCGCATGACAGGCGCTGTGTTTGATGAGTATTCTGTCGGGGTTTTTCCCTTTTTCCTTATTAGTATTTCCTCACTTTGCAAATATTGGAATGTCCTTCTCCTATAGGTTACTACAGCAATGATCTCAACTTGTTCTCACATAGCTCAATTCATGACCATGGGTGTCTTGAGGTTGGGTATCTGCATCTGCAGCTCATGTACCTCTTCTGTACATCAGTTCTTTGCCATGACACTCTCGTGGTGGGGTCATGTTCCACTGGTCAGAAATCCCCCTTAAACACTCCATTTGAACACTCAATGTAAACTACGATTTTTTGACTTTGGATAATATTTAGAGGCTTTTATTTTGGCTATGTCACACTAAAGGATGGAAGGAGAAATATACAAAACCACGGCTTCCTTTGGAAGCTGTTTGTCAGGCTCATTCGCCAGAGGAAAATGCACAAAACGTTGGGATGACTTAAAGTTCCTGCTTCAGATAGAAAAGAGGAAAGGGCGGAAGACGACTAAACCTTCTCTCCACCCAGTAAATAAACTAGGAACTAATCAACTGAAACAAAGGAAACCATTTATTAAGTAACAAATAACTGGAAAACACAGAACAAAGACACCACGAATGAAACAGGCACCACGACTGGACACACGGAAAGACGTCAGGGACAGGACAGGAGGAGATAGTAGACCACAGCAGGACGAGAGGCAGGGACGCACAGGAACAGGAAGGCAGGGACCGGCCAGTCTCTCTTCTTCTTTCTTCCGTCGGGATCTGTGGTCACAAGTGAGAGCACGAGCTGCCACCTGGGTGCACAGCACCCGCTGGGGGCTGCCTCAAGACCTTTATAGTTACAGTCTAACCAATCAGGGAGCTCCGATATCCCGCCTTAGCACACGGCCCCTAGTGTGTGCACGCAGCACGCTGCATCTCTGCACCCGACACTAACAGGCTGCACTCGGCACTAATTACAACTCAGCTCCATTCATGGCATTTCAGCCTTTTGTACACACTTTCCCACCCCTGCTGGTGCCTGCTCCAGGACACAAACTGGAGCCGATGGATTTGTAACTGAGGCCAGGCTGGCCGGGAGGGGCAGGAGCAGCAGCAGCAGCCGGGGGCTGTGAAGAAGCCTGTCTAGTCAGGAGCAGGATGCAGTTTCTGGGAGGAGGGGGAGGAGGAATCTCTCCCGAGGCACCAGACGTGCCCAGGAGGGGCAGGGCCCAGACAGCTCCCAGAGTGGGGGAAAGGCTCCAGCCTGGGAACCCAGCTCAGCTCCCCTCACACGGCCACGCTGGGGGGAAGCAGAGTGAGGGGGAAGCACGGGCCCAGCACTGACCCTACTGCCCTGCTGGGTCCCTGCAGCCACAGCTCCCAGCCCGTCAGAACCGGCCCGGCCGTGCCAGGGAGCAGGAGCCGGGGGTAAAGGGCACTTACGTCAAATCCTAGGAGGTGGGAGGCGAATGGCAGCAGGGCGGGGCTGCTCCTCAGGCCGTGGCTCTCTCTGGGCTCCGGGCTGGATCCGGAAGCTGACGTGCTGTGGGAGAAGGAGGCCGGTCAGGGTCAATGTTCAGCTGCATGTTCTGTCCCAATGAGCCCCTCCCCCTCCATGTGGGGCTGATCCTCAGGGGCCAGCGTGGAATAAGGGACTCGCAGACAGAAGAGCCTCAGAAGAGCTTTTGCTGCTCTCAGGATTTGGCCCGTGTCCTTTGGGTTATGGGAAGGATTCAGGATGGTTCCCTCCCGCACTTCAGTGATCAGCGTCCGTGGGAGAGAAGGGCCGACATGGCAGCTCTCGGGTACCCAGGACTCAGGGTCACCTTCCTACCTCTGCCTGCAGGAAGAGTGAGACTGGCCCACGGTGGCTGGGCGTCAGCTCCCTCACGCCACCAGCCCCTGAGCCACTCACGCACTCCCTGCTGGGTTATGCCAGCCCTGTCTTTGCCTTACAGATTAACCCCAGTGCCCGAGTCCCTTTAACACATTCACCTGGGAATCCAGCCCCTGACACCGGCTACTCACAGAAATCCCAGATCCTCTGCCCCCAACGGAGCAGCGCTCCCCATTTGACCAGTTTTACCTTAATCCGCTGCTCCTGTGACCCCACAGCACTCACAATAAACCCAGGGATGGTTTTTTCAGAGAGAACAGAGTCAGCTAAGAACAGGAGAGAGCAGTGGGAAATAATGGTTATAATACAAACGAAAATCAGAAAACACCAGTGAGTCCCTACACTTTCCTTGCTAATAAAGTAGGTTTTCCCCCAAAGTTCAGTCCTTTGTTGAGCTGGCTGCCTTCCCGGGAACCAGGACCCAAAAGGTCACCACAACCCCTTGCTGCACAAGATGTTTCCTCAGCGAATGGATGCAGAGACCTCTCCCCACTTGGGGAGAAACAGAACCTGCTTTTGGCTCTGTTCACAGACACAGCTGTCCCCTGGCTGTTCTAATGTTCCTTTCCCACCCGCCAAGTGCCCTCCGTCCTTTGCAGTATCTCTGATGATTCCCATTGATTCTCCAGCTGCAGAGCGGAGCTTTCTGAGAACCTTGGCAGAGACAGGCCATGGCCCTGACACCCGGCCTCGGCGCACCACACAGGCCAGGAGAGCTCTGCCAGGGAGCAGGGGGAAGAGAGAGGGTCAGACCATGGAAAGGGGAAGGGGAATGGGGCAGCTCACGCCAAAGATGAAAGGATCTGGGGCAGAGGGAAGGACCCCGGCTGCCAAGAAGGGAGAGGGTTTAGGTCAACGCCCGGGGATCTCTCCCATCCCGCAAGCTCCTTCCCACATGTACAGGGAGACCCAGCGGTACCTGCAGCCAGGGGCGTGGGCTCCAGGAGATGGAGGGATCCTTTATGGGCTGCCCACGTTGTCGAGGGACTCCAGCACCTCGGGCACCTGCTTGAGGGTCCGCAGGGCGAAGAGCTGGTGCCAAATCCTGGCCAGTACGTCCTCCAGCTGCCAGGGAACCAGAACCGCTCAGAGACGCTGCTGCCCTGACAATGGTGGGACTGACGCCTGGGGACCCGCAGAGTTCACCACGCAGCTCCTCCCCCGGCTAAGAGATGGAGTTAACCCCCAGCCCCAGAACGGGCTCTTGGCTCCCTCCCTAGGAGCCCCCAAACACCTTTCGGGGGTGAGCTCCAGCCCTCAGGACCCCAGCCCCATCTCAGAGCAGTTCTACTGCCAGCCGTGTCTGGGCCTGCCTAGACCAGCATCTCCCATTCCCACAAGCCCCCCCCCCCCGCACCCTCCAGCCCCACCCTCTTTAGCACAATGGTCGGCTGCAGCTGAAGGGCAGGGAGGGTTTGGGGGTGGGAGGAGGCTGAGACCTTTCCCCGAGTGACCCCCAGTGACTAATGAGGGAGCCGAGAGACGGCAGCCCTGAGGAAAGGGGCCGATAGGCAGCCCTCCCGGCCCCATATCCTCCTATTCTCCCCAGAGCAGGGCCAGCCCAGGGGCAGCAGGGCCAGCTCCCAGCCCATAGGCCTGAGCCCGGCCTGCTCACTCTGCCCAGCCCCGGCACTGCTCAGCCTGTGCCAGGGACGAGGCAGCCAGGGACGGGCTCTGGTGCTGTGAACAGTGTGGCAGGGTGGCCGTGACGTTCCCTGGCCCAGAGGGGAAAGGCCCGGACCCCCCATCCCTGCCCCTGCCCCAGCTGCTCACGGTGTCTCCCAGCAGCTGGTCGGCTTCTCCCAGGAGGGCGTAGGTGAGCAGCAGCCCTGCCTGGCTGAGGCGCAGCAGGGGGTGGTGGGTGGCCAGCAGCGCCGTCTGCTGGAACGATCTCCTCTGCCCCTCGGAGAAGATCTTCCCGAAGACCTAAAACCAACAGGGCACAAGGCTGGGCCAGATGCCACGAAGCAGCTCCTCGTCCCGGGGTGGGAAGGTCTCACCCAGAGCGGCCGGGCAGGAGGGGAGAGTCCCCCTGTGCCCGAGGGAGCTGCTTCTCCTGGAGACCTGTGGGGCCCGGGCTCAGGGGTGACCCTTCACTGGCAGCGTCCAGGCCCGTAGGTTACACAAGCCTCTGACGCTCTGTGTGGAGCTGGACTCACTGCAGGGCTGGGCCGTGCGGGGGCGTATCTGGTGTGAACTTGACACGCTCAGGGTGCATCTCCCAGGGACATCTGGGACCTCCCACCGCTCCCAGCAGTAGTGGCCAGGAAACAGCGCTGGGACCCGGGGCTCTCGAGGTTCAATCCTGCATTAACTCCCCCTCCCAGGGACTCTGGGCCGGGCCACTGAGAATCCATCCACTGCCCCAGCTCAGCCATTAGCCAGGCTCCAACTGGGGCCCTCCTGCGCCAGTCTCCGCGGAGCTGAAGGAAGAAGCTGGGAATAAGTAGCAGGCTCCTGTCCTGGAGCCGGGAGGCAGCCACTGCAGGGAGCCCCGTGCTGGGCTATGCCAGGCCCCGGCTCAGTGCCCTTACCTGCCCCACCCTGGCCGTGTTGACATAGGCCAGGAGCCGGCTGTCCTGGGGCACGTCACGGCTCCACAGCTCTTCGGCCTCGTGGATGCTCAGCCCTGCAGACAGACAGACGTGGCTCAGGTTTGTCATTCCTGGTTCGGGGCCAGTTTCCTTCCACCCAGGGGTGGCTGCACAGCACGCTGGGCTCCCAGCAGCTCCTCTCCTGCCCCCTCCCCAGCTGGCAGACCCGTGGGGGCTCATTTGCCCAGGGCGGGCACAGAGCTGGTTCCATTCACCCTTTTCCCTCCTTCCCCCTAGTGCAGAGGGACACGATGGACTCATCATCTCGCTGGGTCGCTCTGCAAGGAGGGACTCGCTCCTAGAGGGCCCCATGGCCCAGCTGGCTCAGTCTCAGAGGAGGGGCTCATATTTTAAGGGTCCCAGTGCCCCACGGGCAGCGCTTACCCCTGCGGTGCAGCAGCAGTCGGTACAGCCAATAGATCCCTGCCTTGGCCTGCCGGGCGATGTCCTCTGCTGGGTCTGTGATGGAGAGACCCAGCTCTGCCACCAGGTGCCCCATGCGGGGGAACTCAGACGAGCTCTGGCGGGAGGAAGGGGAGGGGGATCCATCAGCATCTCAGCTTCAGCTCCCGTCTTCCCCAGGCCAGGAGTCACACGGGGTGGGAGAGCAAGAGCCCCAGTTCCCCGGCCTGGCCCCAAGGCAGCGTGGAGCAGAGGTACGAGGGCCGGGCCCTGCACGAGGAGTCGCTTCCCCCACTGCTCCAGGGTGACAAGAAGGGCCCAGGGCCAGGCCCAACCAGGCTGCAGTGACTGTGGAGCAGAGGCCCCCCACAGACCCTGGGGACACCACTTAGCCAGGAGAAGAGGAACTTACCTCTGGCTTCTCTGACTCCCAGCTCTGACACATCCGCACACGGCCCGTCCCAAAGCAGGGCCCCGGCACCCCCGACTGCACAGCCTGCAGAGCCAGCCCTGCCTACACCCGGGGTCAGAGATTGGGACTCAAAAGTCACTTACGTCAAACCCTGGGAGGAGGCTGGTGTATCAGCAGCAGGGCCGTGCTGGTCCTCATGGCCCTGGCTCTCTCCGTGGTGTTTGTGGACCGGATCCAGAAGCCGATGTGCTGTGGGAGAAGGAGGCGGGTTATGGTGCAGAGCAGGCACACGTCAGTCTCCCCTTCACACACAGCTGTGCAGAGCCAGGCTTGCAGGCCCAGCTCTGTCCTTCTGTCCCCGGAAGGAGGACAGCACCGCCTGGCCCTGCCTGCCCTGGCCAAAGTGACCCTGGGGTCCCAGTGAGGGGGACACCATGGAAACGCGGATCTTCCTGTGTCTCCCTTGCAGCCCCCCACGTAGTTGGGGCAGAATTCCCCTCATGCCCCGGGCCAGCCCCACCACGCTCACCTCCAAGGTGTGCTGCAGATGGTCCGTGCTGGGGGACGTCGTCAGGAGACCCCTCAGCATCATGTCCAGCTTCTCCTCCAAGGACTTGTGCAGACTCTGCAAAGGGGAGGGAGAGCTGGGGGTCAGCAGCTCCATGGGAATAGGGGAACCCCTGCCACAGCCCAGCCCCTCCTGTCCCGACCCCTCCCTGTGCAGGTAGCCAGAGCTCATGGCAGGATGACAGCTGGCTCCTCCACCCTCGCTCTTAGGGCTTCTCTGCCGAGGGCCAGAAACTGCACAGCACAGAAGATGGAAGGAAGGAAGGAAGGAATCTCCCATGCACAGGCAGGACGACGATGTACCTGGATGTAGAGGTCCTTGGCCGTGTCCATGGGGAAGATGCGGGACATGCCGGCCTGCAGGAGGCGGGATTCCAGCTCTTGCTCGAGGGCCGGCTGCAGTTTGCTGGGAGCAGAGAGAAGCCGGCATTAGACTTTCCAGTGGGGCTGGGACGGGCACTGACACGGGCATGAAACCGTGAGGAGCTACACACCGTGCGGGGAGGATGGGAACTGGGCAAGGTGGGGCAGGGACCTGGCCGAGGTCACCCAGCCAGTCAGTGCTGGGCTGGATCAGAGCCCGTTCCCCTGACCTGCCCATGGGCCCTGCCGCCCTCCTGTGCCCCTGGCAGTGCCCCTCTCCCTGAGCCAGCGCAGCCCCGTGGCCGTGAGATCCTAGCCCGGAGGAGCAGGGGTTGGGCGAGCCGGGGCCCTGGTACCTGAGGTTGCCCACGGCGACCAAGGAGCTGGACAGGATGGAGCTGGGCCCAGAGTCCAAGGGCAGCGCCTCCAGCAGCTCCTGGGAGACCCAGAGGAGACGAAGCCGCGTGTGAGATTCAGGCCCAGAGAGGAGGCTGCCAGCGCCCAGACACGGCCAGTGGGATCCCCCAGCACAGCTGGGCCCTGTCCTCCCAATTCCCTCCTTCCCCTCACACCCTTTGAAACCCCCCAACCCTCCCCACCCTCCCCATCAGCTGCCCCCAGCCCCACGATTCCCCACCGGCCCCTAGAGATTCCACCCACAATTTCCCTTCTGTTGATGCCCAGTTCCTGTTCTCAGGGGTCCCTGATCTCTACTTCCTCCTCCCCAGCCCCACCGATCTGCCCCCCTGCCCTGGCAAGCCATGTCTCCTCCCACGTATACTGCCCTCCCGCCAGGTGCCTGGAGCCGTGTCTCACTCACCGCGATCCTCTGCGCCACGGCCGCTTTGGAGCCGGGGGGCTCCAGGGTGTCCCGCCCGATCTTCTGTGCGTGGAAGCACATGGGGGGGATGGCGCGCAGGAACTTGATCTGCTCCGCCACGGTCTGAGCCCCACGGGGGGGAGAGGACAGAGAGAGCCTGTTAGCCAGAGTCCCACGGGGCCCCACAACCCCCCCATCATGTACCCAGCGCCTGCTGCAGCACAGACAGGGACTGGGACAGAGCTTGTGGGGTGAGGCACCAAAGACTGTGTGAGACAAAGGCTCCTTCTGGGGTCCCAGACACTAGGGGATCAATGTGTCCATTAGGGGCTGTGGATTCTCTGGGGCTAGCCCCCCCGCATGGACCTGGGGTGGAAAGAGGGCAGGGCAGATTCGTTTGCCGCTCATCTGGGCGATGTTCGTACCATGTCACCAGCCTGGAGATGCTCCATGACGGTCTTCCGGGTAGCTTCCTCCATGGTCAGGTCGTCGTCGTCTTCTTCATTTTCCTCTTCAATGACCTCCTCTTCGTCATCCAGATCTTCCACCTTTTCCTGCGCTTCTGGTGACAAATCCTCTCCCTCCAGCTGGTTCCTGCGGGTCTCTGCATGGGGGAGAGAAGGAGAGAGGCTGATTCCTCCTGCTGCTGGGAGGAGGAAGGGGAAGGAGGGGGCATGGCAGACAGAGAAGCGTTAATGCTCCCCTGTCCCATGCATGGGCCCCGTGGCAGAGAGGGCCCCACACTGCCCCTTCCACAGACCTCTCAGCCCCAGGGCCCCTTGCACACAGGGCCCCACACTGGTCCAGCTTCCCTGGGAGATGCTGCCCCAGAGCATCTCGGACCCACTTGCACCCCCAATACCCTGCTGCAGGGGCAGCTGTGTGACTCCTGCTGAATCAGTGGGGCACATGGATCAGGCCACACCCCTTGGCTGGGATCCCCTAATAACTGCAGCAGAGCAGTGGGGCCCCGGCTGTGACTAGCCCCTCATCTCTCCCTGGGCCAGGGCTCTGCTCACCTGTGGGCAGTGGGGATGTGGCAGGATCCAAGCTCCAGGGAGCCTCCGGGGAGCTGCTGCTGTCCCCTCGGGAGCAGGCTGAGCTGCTGGTGCTGCTGACGGGGCAGGGATCCCCCATCCCCTGCTCTGTAGGTGTGGGGAGGTCTGCAGGGAGCGGGCAGGGTGATGCCTCCTGCTGCCCCGTGGCGCTGTTCTCCTGGGGGCTGTCCTTCCAGCACCAGCAGCCCCACAGACGCCTCGCCCAGCTCCCCTCCTGCGCTGGGTCCCGCCTGCCCAGCCGGAATGAGGTCCACCTCAATGTCCGTGTGGACGCTGCCTCTGCCCCCTCAGCGCCTGCTCCGGGTGCTGGTGTCCTGCTGAGCAGGAAGGCCAGGCACTTCCACCTCCTGCGCTGGCCAGGAGCTGCTTCTACCCCTGCGGGGATGGCGGGGCTGCTCTTCTCCCGGGGCTGCTGGCAGCTGCATCCCTCCGGCGCTGGGGCCACCCGCGCAGTCCTCCTCTGCACCCGCCGGAGCACGTCCATCCTGGAACCGAGCAGGGAGGAGCCGTGAGTCCGGGGCAAGGCAGCCTCTCCCCAGCTGGGCACCTGGGCCTGGGATCCGCACAGCTGGACACACCTCACAGGACAGGCTGCTCCCAAAGCTCCCCTGCACCATCCCCGCACTGGCACCCCAGGGGAGTCTCACCGTGTCGGGCAGTGGGGTCAGGGCCTGTGACCTGCAGTTAGGCTGGAGAAGCAGGTCCCTCCTCCAGCCCCAGGCCGCCCTCCCTGCCTGGTCAGAGATGGAATAGAACCCAGGTGTCCCGGCTTCTGCAAATTGTTATAATTTTTACAGAGATGCAGAGAAAGAGTCACAAAAGCTCAGGCTGACAGTAACTGAGGTGCCAGGCTTTGGAGATTTGTTCACCACAAAGGCCTGAAGGTGATGTAGAGAGTGAGGGCAACTGGAGAAATGCAGAGTCCCTGGGATGCTAAAGGAGTCCAGAGATTTCAGGCCAAGGTCAATTATTGAGGTAAATTTGGCAACCATCTATCTGAGAGCTGGAAGATGCTGAGGCAACCGACACAGCGAGACTCCTTATGGGAGAGGACGGACTAACCCCAGCAAGCAGTGCAGACAGTAGAGGATGGTTGGCTGGCTCCCATTCTGAAATATCACAACCCAGAGGAACCCCGGAAGCTACAATGTGACGCACCCAAGATGGGTCTAGGGGCTACCAGGCTGCAAGGGCTGTTGGGTTCATGAGCGAGAATTCTCCGTGATTGAGAAGGGATCTGCTGCAATTGGAAAAGAGTTCTCAGCAATAAACGTAGCCCTGCATGGCTCTGAA
Organism: Emydura macquarii macquarii; assembly: GCF_026122565.2. NCBI lineage: Eukaryota > Metazoa > Chordata > Testudines > Chelidae > Emydura > Emydura macquarii. The sequence goes on from NW_027130983.1 coordinate 175,039, forward strand.
ACCAGCAGGAGAGAGACGTAGAGGCCAAGGTTGAGAAAATAAACATGGTGAACTTTGATCTATCTGAGAAGAAAGGCTGGAGAGAGATCCAGAGGGGTGCAGAGTGAGACAGAACGCTGCACACACTGAAACTCCTGATGCTAGAAGGAGGCAAGAGACAAAAGACCAAAGAGCTAAAAAGATAACACCATATTGTCAGCTCAGGGACAAGCTGTGTGTGCAGAATGGCGCTGTATTTCGGGGAGAAAGAGCAGTTATTCTAGCAACTCTGAAGCAGGATGAAGAGCTGTAGCCCTTTGCTGCGCCCTCCCCAGTTTTTCAACACACTTTATAAAATGAGGACCCCACAATGCTGTTATGTATTGTAGTGTCAGCGCACAGCTTCCATATACGCAGCTCAGATCATCCTGCTCCTGCTTCGCTCACTGAAAACATTCTTTGTTTTGGTTGTTTTTCTTGTGAGGAAGAGAAACTGAAAAATTGTTGTTTGGGATAAATCTAACTGGCAGGAGTTTGGGGTTTTTTGGAGGGTTTTATTTGCTGCCTGCTCTGGATTGGGAAAGAAGCAGGATGAAGAGCTGGCGTCACATGAAGATGAGGAACTCCTCTCCAGTGCATTAGTAACTAAGAAGGATGCCAAACAGGATGGAGTCGGGCGAAGCACGTTGAAATCAGCAGGCCTGGATGAGTTGCATTGAAGAGTCCTGGAGGAATTGTCTGAGGAGGTTTCTGCCTCCCTGGCCCTGGGAGCTGCTCACCCAGCGTGGAGCACTGGGGACATTCCAGAACAGCAGCCGAGAGCTAATGGGCAATATTCAAACTGGGCCAGCGGAATCACCAGGTAACTGGCGCCAGTTAGCCTGACATCAGCCCTGAGCCCAGTGCTGGAAAAGCTGCTCTGGGATTCAGGGGTAAAGAATGACAGGGGGGTGCAGAAGTGATGCCCGTCAACAAGGTTGGGTGGAAAAAAGTCTTGTCAAACGAACCTTTTCTTCATATTCTTTGCCACCTTGGACTATGAAGCACCCCCAGCTGCCCCTGCACTGTTAGCTTTATGGCCTGCAGGCTGTCCCTGGGGAATGTTTACTACCCAGCAGTGCGCTAGGAGTGTAGTCCAGCACCCACGGAATAAAATAACTATCCCCACCCCACAGCAGCCCTGCTGGACAAGGGGGAGCTGTGCTGGGTGCAGGGAACAGAGGAGAGGGGCTACGGGAAGAACAACAGGCGCTAGAACAATAAACCATCAACAACACCTTAAACCCTCCAGCCCAGCATTGACAAGGGGCCAGCCCAGCCCTGCCCCGCCCGCCCAGCCCTGCCCAGGCAGAATGGGAGCTGGGTGTCAGCGCTGGGGGCGATGCCAGGCTGGACTCACTGGCACCTTCCAACTCACAAGCCAAACCACCAAACAGGGGGTTTCTCACCAGGCTTCGCCCTAGCGGGGCGGGTGGTGCTGAGGCTCCCTGCTCTGGGTCCTGGGAACAGGTCGGTGGCTCTCGGTAGCCGGACCGGGACCCGCTCCTCAGTCTCCTGTGGCTGGTCTGTGCTGGGCTCAGGGTCTCCCTGTGGGGCGCGGTGGGAAGGTCACTGGGCACCTCCCCAGCTGTGCTGCTTCTCCCTCCGCGCCGCTCCTCCAACAGCCAACAACCGAATGTAAACCAGCCCCTTTGTCTCCACCTTCTGCCTTCTGATTGGCTGCGCCGGTAGCTTCCCGCGTGTTCTGTCTCCGCCCTGCTCTCCAGGCATTCTGGGAAGCGGCTCCGGAGCCCCTGCAGCGGCTCCCTGTGGGCTGGAAACCAGAGGAGACGTTGCCTGCTCAGCAGGGGCGCAGGAGGATCCTTGTCGCTCCAGTCCCCTGCTTCCCAGAGCCCACACGAAGGCACGACATTCCCGCACTCTGGGAATGCAGCAATGACGGGCATGGGAACGTGGCAGGAGCTGACACTTGCCATGACTGGGAACAGTTTCTTCTGCGCTGCCGTGGAAGGGAGGGTGAGAGTCCAGTCAGCACCTGGCTCCTTACGGGGCAGCATTAAAAGGCAACGCTGCAAGTTGGCTCTCCTTGGCAACCCGTACACAGACAGGGTAAGAGCCTACTACTGCTGCCACCTGAGCAATGTGTTGGGCTGAGCTCAACTGTTAGAACCATGCGCTTGGGGATTGATTCTGAGTCTTCAAGTCCCTACACTGACTGACACGTTCACGACCCATCCTGGAATTAGAGCAGGGTATTTTAAAGTTGCTTCTGACAGTAAAGACACGATTAAACCCGTCATCGCGGAGGGGAAACATTCCTTATTCACTGCATATTTATTGCTCCTGATCGAGCTGCCAAACGGCTGTTTCTCCATCCTTCTCCCAGCCACCTGACGGAGTTTCTCATCTTCTCCCTCTGGCTGTGGTTACTTGACAGCCGCAGCTCCCCTGGCAGCCAGCTTGGCTCTTTCGCTTACATGCTTCACTTCTTGGGATGAAACTGCGTTTGCCTTTGGTTGCTGCATATCTGAGTCCTCTCTGTATGGGCTCCAGGCATATATAAATTACCCTTCTTCCGAATGGCTGTTCCAGAGTCAGATAATCTGGAAATGCAACCTATAATTCCATCCAGATTTGGAGTCTCCTCTTTGGAGAGATACGGAATAGTCTATTGCCCAGCCCTTGAGTCTTGTGCACAGTCCTGATCAGATGCTAGTGTGTTAATTAACAAGGACGTTTACAATCACAATAGAGTTGCTTTTACACAGCAGCCAAATTCATCCAGATTTCAGTGATAAAGGTTTAAAACCACAGGCCCAGGAACTCGCTATGCTTTGTCACACTCCTCTCACTGGGACAGGCCAGCTGAAACTCACTCCCTGGTACCACTGAACCCCTTGACCTCTGGCATTGGGGTGCTGTCAGAGTCACACTTCCCCCAGATAATTCCCAGATCAGAGCTTCTAGAAAAACAGCCAATCTTGATTTTAACATTGCCAGAGATGGAGAATCCACAGCACCCCCTGGTAAATTGTTTCAAAGATAAATGATCTTCCCTGTTACGGAAGGAGAGATGCAAGGAACCCCCGGCGTGTGCAATGCACCCAGCCTGCCCAAAGAACAAAATGTGCCAGCTGTGATGCTGTCTGGATTGGGGGTGACCGTTGATAACGTTATTGAACAGCAATATTTCACATCACAATAATTTGTAGGAGCTAGGCCATGTCAGGTACCATTAGGAAGGTTATAATGTGCTGAATACGATAACATTGTTTATGTGCATGTGTCATGTTTGTGATGTAGGTTATGAATATGTCTGGCATATCCGCATGGCGACTTGTGCTGTGTTTGTGGGCGACACAACAGACAGGATGGCAGCAGCACTAACCCTTCTCAATGGCCCATTGCGGGAACTCGCACAGGTACAATGAGCCCAGGGAGAGAAGCCAGGGCTGCCCCTTATGAGTCACCAGCTAGACAAGAACATGCCCTTGGGACAGGCCTAGGCATTTCTAGGCCATGTGCTGTGTGGCTGGTTTGGGACAAGCCCCCTGGCAAAGGCACATAAAAGGCAACTGCATCATCCCCATCTTGTCTTCATTCCTGCCTCCGACCTCGGGATCAACTCGTCTCCCACTGAAGCTGTGAAACAAAGGACGAGACCCATCCAGGTACTGGGTGTACAGCAGAGAGTTGGACTGTACCAGCCTGCAAACTGCACAGTTCTGTGACTATCTGATACATATGGACTTCACAGTCATTTCTAGGTATGAGATTGCTTTAATCATGTAGCACATCTCAGCTCGTTTGTTTCTTTCCTTTCATAATAAACCTTTAGGTTTAGTTATAAAGGATTGGCTGCCAGCGTGGTATTTTGGGTAAGATCCAACTCCTATTGATCTAGTAATGTGGCAGACCTTTTGGGGGTCAGGAGAACAGTTTAGTAAAGAGAATAGAGTTTAAATAACTTCTCTCTTTACTGGACCTCGTTACTGACTGGGAGCCAGAGACTGACGTGCAGCAACGGGGGCTGTGCATTTTTTATTTTACCTTCTTGATAAACAGTGTGGGAAATCAGAAGCCCTGTTTATGACTGACTGGGGAGTCTAAATGCCGTGTTAGCCACCACTTTGGGAGAATCTGTTCTCCTTCTCCAGCCTGCACTAACCTTGGCTATCTGCAGGTGGTTACCCTAGGCACAGATGGGTCACAGTGGTGTAGTCTTAGCAGGATCCACAGAACCAGATCATTTGGGTTCTGGATCAGAACCCCACGCTACTCCAAATTTAAAATGTGATGCTGAGAGTGTTAAAGTTAAAGTTAGTCACGATGAGTGATCCATGCTCACATGAGTCTATGAACGCAAAAGATCTTAAGCAATTATGTAAGGAGAGAAAAATAACCCTTAGAGGGGATACCTCGGAGCAGAGAATGAGAGATTTGCTCATGGACATTGACCAGAGAGCAGGATCCCCGCCTGACTCGCTCACAGAGGTAGCTGCTGTAGAAGAGGTCAGACTGCAAGTCCTGAGAGAGAGCCAGCGTCTTCGACATGAGAGAGAAATGACAGATCTTCCATTGCAGGAAAAACAAAAGATAGCTGGGATGGAGAAAGAAGCTGAAGAGAGGGCGCAGGCAAGCGAGCTGAAGAGAGAGCCCATGAAAGGCAGATAAAACTGCTGGATGCTGAGAAAGGGCTCATCAAAGGCAGATGGAAGCAGCCAGAATCCAGCTCCAGATCCTGGAAGGGAAAATAGGTCTGCCGCCGCCTGAAAGTTCTTCGCTTCTCGCCATCAAAGATTTGGAAAGCATCTGTCCCATCTACAGAGATGATGAGGATATTGAGGCGTTTCTGTCTGCATTTGAAAGACTCTGTGATATTCATCAGACTCCTGATGAGAGAAGAATGCCTGTTCTCCTCACCAGATGGACTGGAAGGGCCAGGAAGGTATTTAATGAAATGGAATTAGAGGATGTGTTAAATTATGTAAAGTTTAAAAAAACTGTATTGCAAAGGTTTAAAATCACTCCAGTCTTACAGGCTGACATTTAGAAATGCTAAGCTGTCTGATAACGTTACCTAGGTGGAAACTGTTCATACACTGCTTGGGTATATGAAAAAGTGGATGGAGGGGGCAAAGGCTTGGGGCAGTGATGGTGGACTTAGTGATTTATTTGCTAGGGAACAGCCCCTGGAAATAGCGACACCAGATCAGAGCAGCTGTGCTTGATAAAAACTCTGATACCATTTTGGAAGCTGCACGAATTGCTGATGTTTCCTAGAGAATAGGAACCAGGAAAGGCAACCTCTGTTCTTCGCAGGGTAAGTGTGAGGATGGGTTCAGGAATACGACCTGCCCCAACTTGGCTGGGAAATCTTATACCAACCCAGAATTTAAAACCTCTCACCCGGGAGGAAAGCCTGCTATACGCCATGTTTGTGGATTCGTTGGGCTTATAACGGCAACTTATCCAAACCAAAGGGACAAGTACAGAGCCTGGCCATGTAGGTGTTATGTAGGTGTTAACACCGCCAGCTTCTGTCCAGACACAAACACTGCAGGTGTTAACACTACCACTTTAGTCATCGCTAGTGGGAGGGATGCGTGTGTCACCTCACTGAGTGTGTGCGGGCGGAGCCGTGGAGGGGCAATGAGTCGTTCATCGAGTGTGCCAGGGTCAGTGGGACTGTGTGTACCGGAGTGGAGAGATTCCGCCTCGCACATTAGCTTAGTTAAAAAGGAACTAGCTATTAAACGCATGGGAGACGTGCCAGTGTTAAACAGCTCCTCACAAACAGCAAACGTTGCGATAAGAACAGCAGGTGGCGTGTGCTGTTCAGAATTGTCCCACTTATCCCCGCCTATGGAAACTTCAGCTGTTACGGGGTGTTTTGCCTTTGCCCTTTTTACAGCAGGTTCCTTGTGCGTAGTGATGGTTTTAGAGGTGCTCAGAATCTGGGGGTTTGGCCCCAGTGGTGGTGTTGGCCTTGATCCTTTTTACAGCTGGCTTTTTATGTGTACTGAATGTTTGGGAGGTGCAGAGCTGTTCAAAATCAGGGGGACTGGATCCTTTGTATTGTTTGTTCCCATCCCTGGAAACTGCAGCGGCTTCAGAGACATTTGTGTGTGCTTTTTTTAAAGGTGTCTGCCTTGATTTTTCTTCTTGTAGAATAACTTTTGATAAATCTGCCAGCACACAGCAATAAGATGATTTTAAAACATGCCTGTCACCTCGAACAAAAACCTGCATGTTCTTTTTTACTAACAATCATTTTAAATAAAAGCACCGGGGGGGCGGCACAGTAACCTTGGCATTTATATATCTTTCAAAAATCTTTACATCTCACTGCGTAAACCAGCTTCTTTTTACTAGCAGCCGTTTTAACTGCAGGGTTGCCAACCGTCCGTAAAAAAAGTTCCATTTTAACACTGTCAGTAAATCCGTAAATAAATGAAAATGTCCGTAAAATTGGGTAGAAATAAAACATATCGTATTTTGACATTGATTGTCATTGTTCAGAATCACTTCTTGTATCATAAAACTACACTGACCATGACTTTATCAATGTCCTTTTTTCTGTTATTGCACACACTCAAAGAACCCGAATGATCAATTAACTGCAGCTAAAACAATTACATAATTCCAGATTCCTGTGTTCAGAATATTGTGAGCGAGTACACACTTTTGTGACATTATTGCATTGTTTATGGTATGTTTAGTGAAGTCAGTAAAAAGTTGACCATGTCAGTAAAAAAAATCAACTTCAGATCTTCATGTCAGTAAAAACTAAAATGCAAGATTGGCAACCCTGCGTTTTAAGTCAAAGCAGAATAAAAGGAAGGGGGAGAGGGGCTTTTTCTTATCACTTCCAAAAGCAGCACAGCCTGTTTTAAACCCCTGCCTATGTCTTTCAAAACCTTTACACATAGAGAGGAAAATGCATTGTGTTAAATTTGTACACTGATTCCAATAAAAGACCATTATTTCAAACATACATTAAAACAGATCACCCCATACCATCTTCTGTAATGTCAGGAAAAACTATCATCTGTTGACTTTGCCTTCCATCTTGGTCTAGATTAAAAAACAAAAACTTTTAAAACAATTCTTTTAAGAATAAACCATAATTCTGTAACATATAAATCATCTTACCGACATTTGTTAACCCTTCTAGTGCGGATTGTGATATTTCAAGGAAAAAGGCATCATCCGATTTAAAATAAAAAGCTATTATTTTTTGCTAAACACCCCACATGCATAATAACCACGGTGTCACACAAAACAGTATTGTCTCTTACCATGTCGCTGATTTCCATGCTGGCAGAAGTCTTTCAGCAGCACGATTTCTTTGAACACTATGTCCAGTTTTCTCTGTCTATTTATAGGCCTAAACCTGTTTTTAAAAAAGGGGCTGTGGGGGCCTCTGAAAATGAATTTTAAAAAGTCATTTATTTGAATAACCAGAGTGTGGGGTCAATTTTTATCTACCTTCTTCACACATTTTTTCTTTGAGGAAAAAAGGAGAGAGGCGTGAGGGGACGATATGACATCATTTTTCTCCTTTAAACTTATTTTATATATTAGGACCATTGAAACAGTTAAAAAGTGTTACATTCCTTTTATTTGTATGGTTTGTGGTAATTGTGCTTTCACTGCAAAAGCTAACAACCTTTTAAAAAGCTTGCTGCTTCAAATAGGCCTCCGTGCAAACAAAAGAGGCCTTACATTTTATTCAAAAATCACCAATGCTGTTTTTTCACATTAGCAAAAGAATTAAGGGGGAAAAAAAGTCTGGGACATAGGGAAGAAACTCTCATCATTTCAAATTACCTTTACATTTAGAAAAGGTGCCTCATTTGTTCCTTTAGGCAACACTTTAAAAAGCAAGCTGGGGTGGGGGGGGCGTTAAAAAACGTTTTCATACTATACTATTTCTTCACAATTTACATCCCTGTAAACAGGAATGTTCTTACTATCCATGTCCTGGAATTATTTAGTTATGGAAATTAAGGCAACTTAGCAACTTTTCAGGCTTCCGTTATTTAATTTGAAACCTGGGCTTTTGCTGCAAAAGTTAACAGCTTTTAAAAACACTCCTTGCTTCAGATAGGCCTTGCTGCATACAAGAAAGGCTTTCTGTTACATCTCATTTTAAAACGACCGATGTTAAACTTTATTTGATATGATAGCAAAAGTGTTTAGTGGCAGGGAAAAACATCAGGACATGTGTTGGGATCTGTTTCTTCAGATAACCAGTGGGGGGTTAGCTTACGTCTTCAAGCAGTTAGAAAGGGGCCCTCTTGAGTAAAACACGATTTTTCCTTTTAAATGTAAACAAGTTTTTGTATAAGCTGCTGTTTTAGTGTTGAACAGTGTAAAAGCTGCTAATATAGCTTTATTTCTATTAAGCCTTTTAAGAATGTATTGTAAATAATGGAGAGATCCTGTCATAAAACTTACATTAAAAGTCAATTTCCAGTAAAACTTTAAGTAAATGGAAGCTTGATGTAACTTTCACAAGTGTCTTTAACAAATCTAAACCTTTCCTTGGTTTAAATTTTAAAAAGTTAGGGAAGAAACACTTTATTTCACTACAAACCTCATCTTGTTTTTTCATGTTAGCAAAAGAATTAAGTAAAGCACTTGTTTCTTCAGGGGCTGTGTTTATCTTACGTCTTCAAAACAGTTAAAGGGAGCTTCTTGTGGTAAAACATATGGTTTTCCTTTTACATTTGAAAAAAGTTTTTGTATAAGCTGCTTTCTGAATGTCATCCAGAGTAAGGGAACTTGATAGAACTTTCACACGTGTCTTTAATTCCTGGTACAAAACGAAATAAAAAAATCTACAAGCCTGTTCTCCTTATCTCTGGTAAGAAGTGTTAACTCTTGTTACATTAGCAGTTTTGAATAATTTCTTTAGGCAGAACTTTAAAGACTGTTAAAACTCAAAAAGTGGGGAAAACAGCCAAATTATCCAGGGATTTTACAGACATTTAAAAGGCCTGGGCTGTGATTTTTGGGAGGAAACAGGGGTTGGTTTAAACTTTAAACCAGCCTCTTGGTTCAAACAATGCATTCTGTGACAAAGGTGTAGAACAGCTCCTGACTGGAGAAGCCCTAAGGCTGGCTGCCCACCCAGGTAGTTATCATTTCCCTGCCGACAGGCATGCACTCCTATTCTGTCCTCTCTCTCTCTCTCTCTCTCTCTCTCTCTCTCCTTCTCCTCGGTAGCCCAGGTTTTTCTTGCTGCTTTAAAAACGTTTACTTCTCAGCCCTGTGTTCTGTGAGTGACACGAGCTCTCTTCTTCTTTAGTTCAAACCAACCTTTCTTTCTACAATCTTTTTAAAGCTCTCTTTAAATCTCTCTGCCATGCGGTGCTCACTGGCTTCTCTCTTTACCCTCTGCTCTCTAACATTTTCCTCATCTGAACCCAGGGGAAAGAGTCCCTCGAAGAATTCCACCGGAATTTCAATAATTTCCACCCCACCATCAACCTCAGCCTGGACCAGTCCACACAAGAAATCCACTTCCTGGACGCCACAATACAAATAAAGGCTGGTCACATTAATACCACCCTATACTGAAAACCAACTGACTGCAATACATATCTTCATGCCTCCAGCTTCCACCCTGGACACATTACATGATCCATTGTCTACAGCCAAGCCTTAAGATTCAACCGGATTTGCTCCAATCCCTCAGACAGAGACAAACACCTACAGGATCTCCATAAAACATTCTTAAAACTACAATACCTACCTGGAGAGGTGAAGAACCAAATTGGCAGAGCCAGACGAGTACCCAGAAGTCACCTACTACAGGACAGACCCAACAAAGAAAACAACAGAACACCACTGGCCATCATCTACAGCCCCCAGCTAAAATCTCTCCAACACATCATTAAGGATCTACAACCTATCCTAGCAGATGATCCCTCACTTGCTCAAGCCGTGGGAGGCAGACCTATCCTTGCTTACAGACAGCCCCCCAACCTGAAGCAAATACTCACTTGTAACCATGCACCCTACAAGAAGATCACTAACCCAGGAACCTATCCCTGCAACAAACCCCGTTGCCAGCTCTGCCACACATTGACTCTAGTGACACCATCACAGATCTTAACCACATCAGCCACACCGTAAGGAGCTCATTCACCTGCACATCCACTAATGTAATGTATGCCATCATGTGCCAGCAATGCCCCTCTGCCATGTACATTGGCCAAACCGGGCTGTCACTGCGCAAAAGAATAAATGGACACAAATCAGACATAAAAAATAATAACCTCCATAAACCAGTGGGAGAACACTTCAGTCTCCCAGGACACTCTGTAGCTGACTTGAAAGTTGCTGTACTGCTACAAAAAAACTTCAAAAACAGACTTCAGCAAGAAACTGCCGAGCTGGAACTCATCTGCAAACTCGACACAATCAAACTGGGTCTGAACAGGGACTTGGAATGGTTCTCTCATTACAAGAAGTAATTGTCACTGGTCACACATTCTCACCTTCTGATCAATGGTTGTGAATAGGCCTCATCTACTCTAATTGAATGGGCTTTGCTAATCCCTCCCCTCCCCATTGTTGTTCCTTACTCTTGGATGTATATATACCCCCTATCTGATTTCTATTCCTTGCATCTGACGAAGTGGGTTGCAGCCCATGAAAGCTTATGCCTGCAGAAATTAAATGTGTTAGTCTTTAAAGTGCTACAGGACTCGCGTTGTTTTTGCTGTATACAGACTAACACGGCTACCCCTCTGGAACTTTTCACAAAGCTGAGAGGCAGGCATACAGGACCAATGGACGGGCCTAAGCACCTCCTGTGAGCACTTTGGCCAAGTGGAAGAAATCACGCCCATTGCTGGACAGGGCAGACCGCCTGACCCCAGGGGGTGTTGGGGAAACTTGTTAAAAGCTGAGGCATCTTTGTCTTTTGGCTCTGGCTCCCCTGGAATCCATCTTCTAAGCAACACCAAAGACTGAGAATCTACCACAGGGAGGGGGGCCTGGTTGCAAGAGGCATCGCAACCAGGTTGTGTGGTAAACTGAATACAGATTGACGTATTAATCCTAGGTTAAGATGCGAGTTATCTTTTAGTTAACTGTGATTAACTCCTTGACTTATTAATAATCTGACTTAGAGTTACTTAAAATCTTGCTTTAGTCAATAAACGTATTTGTTTGTTTTATCTAAACCAGTGCATGTGAATTGAGTGTGTGCAGAGACCTCGCTTAGAATGACAGAGCTGGTGCAGAGCCATTTCTTTGATCCATTGACAAAGGTAAATGCGCTTGCAGGGTGCAGTGTGCAGCAGTGAACCTGCAAGACGGCAGTTCTTGGGGTTGCAGCTGGGACTCGGGATGTTTGCTGGGGGGTCTATCCCATGAGTGGATGGCCAGAGCGCTCCTTCACTAGGTGAGGGACCGATTACACGCAGGAGGCTGGGCATGGGCTGACCCAGGAGTGGGTTATTCATACAGCGAAGTGGGGTAAATTGAGGCCCAGGAGTGAAGAATTGGGGTGACACAGCTACACACCAGTCCAGATTGCACAGGGGGAATGTCACACCTTCAAAGATCCCTCACTAGGATCCATGAGAAGTGACAACACTATCATAGAGGTATACGTCCTGCCCCTGTTCTTCAAGAAAGGTGTGAGATGCATTTGCAGAGGATCCCTTCTGAGCATGCATCCAGATGCACAACTGGAATCTGAAAAGCCCTACCAGTTTTTGGACCAAGGGCACTTTTGAAGAAGACATACCAAAGGTACACCTTCACAGCTTTAGACCAGCTGGTTCAATTGTCTTCAGATTTGGCTTAATCTTTAGATCACCACGAGATCTACCAAACAAGTTAGGTTTGGTTTTTCTGGCTTCAGTAAGTGTGAGTTAAGTATGAGCAGAAACTTTCTGAGTCACGTGTCTGTGAGCTGGTTGCACAGGTTGCAAAATCAGTTTACAGAACAGTTTGCAAGTGCAGCAGGAACATTTTGCTCCTATTTGTGAGCTGGGGCACCTTGGATGAGAACTTTCAGGGTCAGGTTCTCAACTTCTGTCCTGGCTGGAAATCTGCCCTAAAAAGGTAGCCAGTGGGGAGATGGGAAGGCGTTGGCTGTCTTCTTGTACAAGGGTTGTGTAAAGCTGGCCTGACTGACTGGCTCTACTTCACTCACATCAGCAGAGTGGTCTGAGATGGGGTATATTGGCAGTTGGAAGAGGTCAGGTCAGAGTACACTGGACTCAAACTGAACCTAAGCTGATGGAGCTGTCCCTGTGGAACTGTTGCAGATGACATAATTTAGAGCAGCCACTAGGCTGCTCTGGGAGCCCTTTTCACATCCAGGCAGCCCAGGATGTTCCCTTCCTCTTCCTGTTTGCACCAGTCATGAGCTCAGACAGCCGACGGTCTGCCCCACTGATTTTAGACCTCTGTCACTTTAAAGGTATTGGATCAATTGTCTTCAAACTTCATTTGAGTTTAGCTCCCAACTCACCCCTAGTCTCCTCCAAACCAGTCCTGTGAATGAGACCTCATCAAGGACTCCTAGGGCTTGTGTACACATGACAATTAATCCAGAATAAGGGAGAATGTGAATTTAAAGCACCCTAGCTAGTCTGGATTGACTCCCTGTGTAAGTGGATGCTTTGGAAGTGGATTAAGATAACTCCGAATAAGACACTCTTTGTCCAGAACATGTGCAGTTAATCAGGAACAGTTCATCAGAAATAATTCCCAGGGTAGGCAGGCCCTCAATCCACTTTGGACAAAAGAAAAAGGCACCGTCATTCTGGAATAAGAACATCTGGAATAAGAACATCCCCCAACAAATCTGGGGCACACAATACAAAGAATGACACAGTCTCTTGGGCCTTCCTTGTTTTATAGCCACCAACTCTGCTAGAGTTAAGGTTGAGACCAGCTTTCTGTGCCTTCTAAGTGCTCTAAAAGCTGCACAATTACTCACATTGCCTTGAACTGTGGTGTGTCTAAAAGGGGTTCTGGCTAAAGTTACTGATCCAAATTTGGGGTCATTTGAGCCAGGCGTTCCCAAGATCCATTGCTCCCCCCCCAAAAAAAAAACAAAAAAACGTTTCTTAAGGATCATGGATTCTACCAATGATTTTTTGTTGCCGGAGCTAATGAAGAGCTCTGTGAAGCTTGAAAACTTGACTCTTCCACCCACAGAAGTTGGTCCCATAGAGATATTATCTCACCCGCCTTGTCTCTCTAATGTCCTGGGATCAACACCGCTACAACAATGCTAAGAACAGTGATGGGTTTGTGGCGAACTAGGGATAAAACCAGGGCTGTGATCCTCACACCAGGGTCTCAGCCACTCGAGAGTCACCCGGGGAGAGTGCAGGGCACCTGCTAGCCCTTTGCGGGAGCAGAATTCACACTAGTATTAGCACAAGCATTTAGCTGTCAAGACAGACGTCTGCCTAATGCTCGCATAGCTAGCCCTTTACGCTGTGCGCACACAGCCAGAGACTCCAAGAGGGTTTATAGCCGTGACATGGAGAGCTCAGGGGGGCTGTCACAGTCAGACATCACCCTCGGGTCCTGAGTTCAAATCCAGCCCAGGGCAGATACCCCCAGGTGTAGTTTGACGGCTTTGTTGGAGGGCGGTGGGCAAAGTGTGCACTTGCACACGCAAACACCTGCATGCAGAAGCCAGTTCCCTTGGCTCGCTGGATCTCCCTCCCCCAGCACGGAGCGGTACCTGGCTGCTGATGGGGGGGATGGAGGGGCGGGACCGGCCGGCTAACGTGGAGAGCCCCAGCTGCTGCTTCCTTCTGTGGTGACCTGAGCGCGGGAGCTGTGGCCACTCCAGCCCCGGCTGCTACAGCGATGTCGCTGCTCTGGTGCCTCCCGGGGCTGCTGCAGCTGCCTCCCTGCGGGGGCTCCTGCTTCCCCCCCCTCCCCATTCCTGTATCCCCATCCTTTCCCCTCCCCCACTGCCTCCTGCCCCATCCGCTTCCCCCCACTCCCCTGTCTGCACCTCTTTCCCCTGCCCTAGCCCACACTCCGTCCCCACCTGCCCCCCCCCTCCCCGTCTTTGCCCCCTTTGCTTCCCCCCGCGGGCACCCACCGTGGTGCAGGAAACCGGCGGGCGCTAGGACCCGGGAGGCAGCGTCCAGGCGCGGGGTCAGGGAGCCCCAGCAAGACAAGCGGCTCTGTCCCGGCCCCCCCGATCTGCTCCGCCGGCTGCGGGACCTGCGGGGGGGTGGGGGTGCAGCGTGGGAAGGACGGAGCCGCCCCTCCCCCCCGCAGGCCGAGCAGAGCAGAGCAGCAGGGCAGCGCGGTGTTCTCAGAAGGGGGGGGGGCACGTGACCCCCTTTGCTGCCCCCTCCACCTCTGTTGGGGGGCAGTGCCCCCTGCACCCCCAGACTGGGCCCAGGCCGATACGTGGAAGGAAAAGGAGGCTGCATGAGAAGCGATTCCTCGCTCTGCTCCGCGCTGCCCGGCCCAGCTGCAGGTTTGTGTACAGCGCCGGGCGCCGCGGTGCAGGCGAGATGGGGGCAAAGTGGAGAGAGTCCAGAGAAGAGCAGCAGAAGCGGGGCGAGGCCTAGAACACACGAGCCGTGCGGCAGATTGAAACATGCGGGTAGTTTAGTCTGGAGAAGAGACGCCGGTGGGGACAGAACAGTTTCAGGGACATGAGAGGTTGTTACAAAGTGGAGGCAGAAACATTGTTCTCGTTAACCTGTGAGGACAGGACCAGACGCGATGGGCTTAAACTGCAGCGGGGGCGGGTTAGGCTGGACACCAGCGAAAACGTCCCAGCCGTCGGGATAGTTCAGCACTGGCACAAACTGCCTCGGGATGTCGTGGGATCTCGTCACTGGAGGATTTGAAGGGCAGGTGAGACAAAGCCCTACCAGGGATGGTCTCGTTATCACCAGGTCCTGCCCTGAATCCGGGGACGGGACTAGACGACCTCGCGAGATCCCCTCCAGCCCTGCACTTCTCTGATTGTGTCCAAGGGCTGTTTTATTCCGGTCAGTGAGGTTTAGGGCTGCAGCGAGGGGAGGGGGATAAATGGGGGTGGGTGGCAGGGGAGGAGCTGGGGGCCCCATTGGGGGGAGGGGTGGGAATTAGAGGGCTGGGGCGGTAGGATGGGTGATAGGAGAGTGTCAGGGCGAGGGGGAAGAATTAGGGGTGAAGGGCGTGTGTCAGTCCCACATCGTCTCCTCCCATGTGTGTACCAGGGTCTGTGCCACACGTGTGCATGTGTGCAAACACACTCAGACACAGAGCAGGGCGCGTTCCTTCCAGAAGGGGGTAGCAGACACACACACACACACACACACACACAGCAGTACACGAAAGTGAAGGCCCGGGCCCCAGCCGCTCAGCCTGGCCCGGGACGTTAATTTGACTTTCCTGGGACCTATCTGCGGGCACCAAGGACAGATCAGCCCCAGCGGGAGGTAACCAGTGGCTGGGGCAGAGGGAGTGATGCAGACAGAGAGAGAAGGGGAGGAAGGAAGCCGGGGCAGAGCAAGAGGGGGAAGGAAGGAAGGAAGGACAGATTAGGAAACACGGACGGAAGGAGCCAGGGACGGAGACGGGGCAGCCGAGAGGCTGGACGGAGAGAGACATAGAGTGAAAGAAGGAATCGGGGCTGGACGGACAGAGGGGGGTTGGGGAGAGAGGAGGAGTGAGAATGGGGGGTGGACGGGGGAACCGGGGGGGCAGGCAGAGACATGGAGACAGACTGAATCAGAGCGAGATGGGGTTGCCCCCATCCATCCTTCCCACCTCCCCAAATGGGGCTGGGACCCAGGCCGAGCCCCACGGGGCCTGACAGCAACCAATGGGGGGTACAAACTGGGGATTCCCCTCTTTCTGGCTAAACCCCCAGGGAGGGGGCCACATTTGGGAGAGGCGGGGTGAAGACATGAGTGGGGCCATGCTGCTGGGAGGGCAGGTGAAGACCACAGCCCAGCAGTGCCCTGTCCTGGGCTCCTAGCTTTTGCCCAGCCCTACCCCCAGGAAAGGAGGGAACCCCCTAAAGGGGGAAGGGCCCACGTCTCCTTCCCCACTCCCTGAGCCAGTCGTGGGGCTGCTTCGGGGCCAGCGCCCCCTGCGGGGAAAGGTCCCATGTCCCACTCCCCTACATTAACTCATACTTCTGCATCTCTCTCCCCCCATATCCCGCCCTCTACCAAGCCCCATGGCTGATCAGACCCCCCCGGGGAGCAACAAGCGTCCTGTGGACCTCATGGAGGAGTACAACATTGCCGAGATCAGGGAGGCTCTGGAAGAGGGCCGGATGGCCGAAGCCGCCTTGAAGGTCCAGGAGAGCCTGGAGGCACTGGAGAACGCCCCGCTGAATATTGCCGTGACCGGGGAGTCTGGCTCCGGCAAATCCTCCTTCGTCAACGCCATCCGCGGCCTGAGAGACGACGAGGAGGGAGCTGCCGCCACGGGGGTGGTGCAGACCACCATGGAGCCGACCCCGTACCCCCACCCCACGCACCCCAACGTGACGCTGTGGGACCTGCCGGGGATTGGCACCCCGGCGTTCCAGTCCAACACCTACCTGGAGCGGGTCGGCTTCCCCAAGTACGATTTCTTCATCCTCATCGCCTCCGAACGGTTCAGAGCCAGCCACGCCCAGCTGGCGCGGGAGATCCAGGAAATGGGCAAGCGCTTCTACTTCGTGCGCTCCAAGGTGGATGCCGACCTGTACGCGGCCAGTAGGCGGCGGCCGGCGAGCTACAGCGAGCAGGGGGTCCTGGCGCAAATCCGGGACGAATGCTGCCGGCAGCTGCAGGCCGAAGGGGTGGCTTCCCCGACCGTCTTCCTCCTCTCCAGCTGGGAGCTGGGCCGCTACGACTTCCTGGCGCTGGAGGAGACCTTGGAGAAGGAGCTGCCCAGCCACAAGAGACACGCCTTCCTCCTGGCTTTGCCCAACCTTTCGCGGGGCATCCTGCAGCGGAAGAAGGAAGCCATGCAGAGGCAGATATGGAAGTTGGCCACCATCTCGTGCGGCATAGCCGCCATCCCCATCCCGGGGCTCTCGGTGGCCTGCGATGTGGCCATCCTGGTGAAAGCCCTCGCCGGATACCGCCAGACCTTCGGCTTGGACGACGAGTCCCTCTGCAAGCTGGCCGAGAAGGTGGGCAAACCCGTGGAGGACATTAGGGAGGCCATCACGTCGCCTCTGGCCAAGGAGATCTCCAGAGACCTGGTGCTGAAGTTGCTGACCAAAGCCGGCGGGGGAGCGCTGATGCTCGTGGAGTATCTGTTCAGCACGGTGCCGGTGTTGGGGTCCTTGGCGGCTGGGGGGATCTCCTTCGGTACCACCTACTACATGCTCCGCAGCTCCCTTGACGAAGTAGCCCAGGATGCCCACAACGTCCTCATCAAGGCCTTCGAGACGGACGTTTGAACAGGGACGAGGGAGCCGCTGCGGTCTGGGGGGTCTCAGCCATGACAGAGCTCGGTCCACTGGCCGCGGCAGAAAGCTCAGCCCAGAAGAGATTTCGGAGCCAGATCCTCAGCTGGAGTAAATCGGAGTCACACCAATAACTCCAATGGAGTGACAGCTGATGGACGCTGGCTGGGGTGGCAGTGGGACCAGACCCCAGCTGGGGTCAATGGGCCGTAGCTCCATTGGAGTTAGCCGCACGACTCCACTTTACTCCACCGGTGTACAATTTACACCAGTACCAGAGCAGCCTGCTACTTGTTGGCCTCCATGGGACCCAGGGGCTCTCCAGATTTGGCCCCAGCAGCTGGTGATCGCTCAGGCCAGCAAGTGGCTGTACTCCGAGAGCGCCAAGGATTTCTTCACACTGTCCCAGATCCGGGCCGCGTAGTGGAACCTGCCGGGGGTTGGGGGGCTGTTATCTGTCAGCTCTGTGTTCTTGGGGAACCAGGGCGCAAACCCCGACTCTCTCTGGCTCACGCCCCAGCCTCTGCTTGAACCAGAAACCAAAAGCAATGAAAAGGCAGCGGGAGACACACCTAAACCCTCCAAAGAAGGGTGATAGGATTAAGGCAACTCCCCTAGCCTCATCTCCATGGAAGATGGGACAAGAATTAGCACATTGAATGGAGAACCAAGCTCCAAAGCAGGAACCGCACTGAACTCTGGGATTGGCAAAGCAGGGACGCACAGCATGATGGGAGATCTCTGCTCCTGATGTAAATGAACCCACCCCTGCACACACCCAGCTCGGCAGGTATCAGACCATTCCAGGTATTGATCTCCAGACACTGACTCTGCCTGGCTGCATTGTGAGCTCCCTCCAGGAACACGGCCTAGAGCCAGGAGTGATCAGCTCCTATTGTCCAGCATAAAGAAAACCCTCTGGGATACTCCCTGGAGTCATTGTCTACCCATAAACAAACCTGGTGTCTACAAAAACCCCTGCCCAAGTTCAAACCCCTGTTCTGATGCCTGGATCCAAAAGCCATGTCAGCTCCCCTGGGACTTTTCCTTTTCCTGACTGATGGTGTTGGAGGCTCTGCCTGTCTCAAGCGCTCCGGACCCTCAGCCAAACAGCTTGTCTGCTGGGAACCTCTGAGCCGCACGGAGCGGTGAGACCCTCCCCATCTTCCCCCAACTCTCTCTCTCTCTTTCAGTCCAGGCATAACTTTCTACTTTTGTAATCACACCTGGCCTAGCTTTCTCCAATACCCCACCTGTAACTGTGCAGTATTGTAAGCGTGTGATTGTTTTTCCCTCCTTGTCTGGTATCACTGTTAGTATCATCAGTTTTATATACCTGGCAATAAACTAACCGTTATAATCACGCTGGGTGCCAGTCTCTCTCTCTCTCTCTCTCTCTCTCTGTGTCTCTCCAAACTTCATTTCTCCTTTGTGTTCTTGGTCCCTGTCTTGCTCTGTAGCAACGCTTCTTTTACCTAAACCAAAGATCTCTGCAGTGCCCAGAAATCCTGTCGTGTTTGCTCATCGAGGGGTTGCTGCTAGAGCAATTGTAGAGTGAGGGGGAGGCAGCTGAGAAGTGCTGCTCTGCCGAGCCTACGGAGTCCAGGGGCATATAAGCGTGGCCACTGAAAGTGCTGTGTCACCAGCCTGCTGAGTCCAGGGGCAGATAAGGGGTCAGCTGACAGTGCTGATAGCCCGGTCCGCTCAGACGCACTCAGTTAATCTGGAATGTGTGTGTATCTGTGGGGGGTTTATTTGAATCCGGGGCTGGAGGAACCCAGCCCTGAAAACCTTAGGTCCTGCAGGAGAGCTCTATTGGGAGGGGACTTGCAGCCCTATGAATACACCAGTAACACAAGCAGTACGTTAATAGAATCACACCCCCCCTTTCAGGAAGGTAACCCTAATAAATGAGCGAGCCACAAAGTGACGAGCAAATCTGGTAACAAGGCAGCATGTGAGTCAGTGTCAATGGCCAGGGGAGAGCCCCCACCCCGCCCCCTGCAGCACAGCCTCACATTTCTTTACCCCAGTCCTTTGCCCCACAATCTCCTACCCACGATCCCCTGCTCCCCGGCCCCTCACCAGTTCTTCTCCGTCAGGATGGTGTGGGAAAGCTGGGGCCGTGCCATGGACATGATCTGGCTGCGCAGCTTGGCCACGAGCGTCTGGAAGCTGGGGTGCCCCTTGTAGCCGGGCAGCAGGGAGAAGAGGGGGCCGCCCCCAGGAGCTGCAGGCACAAGGGGGAGGAAATGAGACCAGCACCGCCCCAGGGCTCGAGGGGGAGCAGAGAACAGCTTTTATTAAGATAACATAAAATGATAAACAAATGACTGGTATAAAGAAAACGAATAATCAAATGCATAATGGATAATACAATCTTAATTTAGAGACTCATATGATGTATATTTCTAAGGTATGCTTTGTGTTAATAAACTCACACCCTTCCCTGATGACCTAGTTGAGAAAGATGTACGGTTCCTCAGCTTTTGAGTAGAGGGGCTAAGATCTGCAAGACTAAGACTGACACTACAAATAATACTAAGGATAAATGAAGAACAAAATCTTAACACTAACTAAAAGAAGCTTCAAGCAGGAGTAGCTGCCGATCTATCGCCCCACGTAGCACAATTTGCACCTTCTTATACCCTGAGAATAGGGGTCCTCCTTCTAAGTCCAAACTTGGATTTGTCACCCCCAAATTATTGGGGTACACATATTCATGGGGTACAGCCTATACATAGACTGGCAGGTTTGTGCATATCAATGACAGAGCCACGTCCTTTCCAGACTGTTCGCTCATCTCACCTTTGTTATTTCTGGCTCTTTTGTGGGTTTTGTGGTGTACCTGTGAAGTTTACTTGGGGCATAACCTGTGACAACGCCCCCCCACTCCCCTGTCTTGATGCCTCCTGACTTATCTAGGGTAAAGGATATAACCAAATATGTCTTATACTTTTACTCACCATTACTTATCTGTGCCAAAGGTCCCGAACAGATGTGTGCTAACGGCCTTAGCCTTTCATAGCGGATGTGGCCTGTAGGGTACCTTGCATTACAGTTAAAATACTTTAATATAAACCTACAACTCTATTATAATCAAACAACCGTACTTAAATCTATAAAAACAGAGATATGCAAGCAAGCAGGCTAGTCCTATTCGCTACAGTAGGTACCTGATTGCTTTGACCAATTTAACGTCTCTCTTATTATTTTCTTGCTTTCTTTGTATAATACACTTTTAGTTTTAGTTACTAAAGGATTGGCTGGCAGCGTGGTCTTTTGGGTAAGATCCCAACTCATATTGATCTGGCAATGCGGCTGGCCTTCTGGGGATCAGGAGAACATTATGGTAAAGAGCAGAGAGTTTTAATAACTTACCTCTGTACTGGACATAGTGGCTGATTGGGACCCTAAGAATGAAATGCAGTAAATGGGGTTGTGTAGATTCTTGTTTATAGCTTCTCGATAGACAATGTGGGGGGTCAGAAGCCTTGTTTGTGACTGTGTGGTGAATTTACTGCAGTGTTGGCCACCGGTTTGGGAGAATCTGTTCTCCTTTTGCAGCCTGCCCTGACTGTGGCATTTTCAGGTGAATGGACGGCTCACACCATCCCTTATAGAACAACCTGAAACGTTCACCATCGTCTTCCTCACCACCATCATCACTTTCTTTCCTCACCAGTGGCCATCATTCTGGCACCTGCCAAGGGCTACATCTCTTTCTCCACTGCCCCTAGGCTGGGAGGCAACTTTCATACTATGATACGCTGAGGGCGCTGTGTTTGATGAGTATTCTGTCGGAGGTTTTCCCTTTTCCTTATTAGTATTTCCTCACTTTGCAAATACTGGAATGTCCTTTTCCTATAGGTTACTATAGCAATGATCTCAACTTGTTCTCACATACGTCAATTCATCACCATGGGTCTCTTGAGGTTGGGTATCTGCATCTGCAGCTCATGTACCTCTTCTGTACATCAGTTCTTTGCCATGACACCCTTGTGGTTGGGTCATGTTCCAGTGGTCAGAAATCCCCCTTAAACACTCCATTTGAACACTCAATGTAAACTACAAATGTATGGCTTTGGATAATATTTAGAGGCTTTTATTTTGGCTATGTCACACTAAAGGATGGAAGGAGAAATATACAAAACCACGGCTTCATTTGGAAGCTGTTTGTCAGGCTCACTCGCCAGAGGAAAATGCACAAAACATTGGGATGACTTAAGTTCCTGCTTCAGATTCCCTGCAGCTTGGACAGCATCAGCGAAAGTTCCTGTGCTGAATAAAACAATGGTGGACTTGCCTTGTGCATGTTGTGCATGGCATGAAATCAAAGACCCATCATGGTTTTCTAACCTTGCCTGCAGTTTGCTACTGGAATAGCTTGTGGTTGCTACACCTGAGGAGCAGGGCTTTAAATCTTTCTAGAAGCTTGGACAGAAGAAGAGCCTTCTTCTTAGAGTTAAGATCATTGTCTATGTCTTAAATGAGCTGATAAATACAATACCATCAGAATACTGTATTATTGCAGTGCAGAGAGATGGTTTTACTTTAAT
>NW_027130984.1:0-19770 GCF_026122565.2 Emydura macquarii macquarii
TCCTACATCCAGGTCAGCAATAAAAATGTTAAACAACAGCAGACACACAACAGATATCAGTGGAACCCCACTTGAGACCTCCCTCCAAGCTGACATCAGTCCATTGTTACTCTTCATTTCTGGTTGTTTAACTAATTATGTATCCACTTAATTGTAGTTCCACTGAGCTCACATTTCTCCAGCTTACTTATCAGAATGTCATGTGAAAAGCCTTGCTAAAGTCCAGGTATATTATATCCACCACATTCCCCCTATCCACCAAACCAGTTACCATGTCAAAGAAGGAAATCATGCTGGTCTGGCCTGGTTTGTTCTTGCTAAATCCATGCTGGCTGCTAGTGATCATTCCGCCATCCTTCAGGTATTTGCATATGGAATGTTTTATACATTGCTGAAGTAGCTTCCCAAGTATCGAGGTCAGGCTGACTGGTCTATAGCTTTCCAGCTCCTCCTTTCCCCCCTTTTAAAAGATGGGCACTACATTAGCCTTCTCCAGTCTTCTGGGACCACTCCTGGCATCCATGACAAAGCAAAGAAGAAAATGATTCCTTCAGCACCCTGATGTGAATAGCATCAGCCCTGCTGATTGGAATTCATTCAAATTAGTCTCATAGACTTTAAGGTCAGAAGGGACCATTATGATCATCTAGTCTGGCCTCCTGCACAACACAGGCCACAGAACCTCACCCACCCACTCCTGTAAGAGACCCCCTAACCCATGAGTGAGTCATTGAAGTCCTCAAATCATGATTTAAAGACTTCAAGGTACAGAGAATCCACCAGCAAGTGACCTGTGCCCCATGCTGCAGAGGAAGAGGAAACCTCCTGATCCCAGATATGGCGATCAGCTAAACCCTGAGCGTGTGGGCAAGACTCACCAGCCAGACACCTGGAAGGAATTCTCTGTAGTGACTCAGAAGATCTCGGATGTTCTTTACTTATCACGATCTGCATCCCGTCCCCTTTATTGTCTATGGTAACTTTGCTAGTTGTCCAGTCACATGTTAGTTTTTGTGTGAAGACTGAAGCAAGGCTGGCACTGAGCAGCTCTGCCTTCTGATCATCTTCCACTACCAGCTCACCTTCTTCATGGGGCGGCAGGCCCACACCATCCCTGATTTGTCTTTTTCAAAGAAAGTTAAGGAGGGGGAAAGTGCGTTTCTTCACCCAACTCCTCCCAGCTCCCTCCCTGCCCCCAAGACGACCTCATGCACAAAAATCCCCTCAGCAGTGCCTCCTCCCCATCTCCAGGCGTGGCCTTAGGTACTTCCAGCAGATGGTTGGTGGTGCCCTCCGTCACACTCAGGAGGAGTTCCTGGGGAAGCCAGTGCCTATTCACTGGGATGGATGAAAGCTTCTCCAGGTCCCGTGTGAGGAGACATGTGAGCCCGTTGGGAATGATGGTGCCTGCTGCACGCAACAGAGACATTCTTGATGGTACGTCCTTCATGGTGGGTGGCAGTCAGCTGATGAAATGCTGGCCACACGTCCAGCTTCAGCTGCCAAGTACAAAGAGGGTCAGAGTCAATGGGCAGCAGCATCATATCATGTAAACATCCCTCCACCGTTCTTACCACTGCCTCAGCAGCAGCACACCTTCCTCTGCAGGATGGGAAGAGGCAATATGGGCCAGTCCTGAGCCCTCCAGCCTGAGACAAAGGGAGCAGGACCTTTTGTGTCTCCCTCAGCAGCACTCAGGGCGGTAGTCCTTCGTCCTCTGCCCGTTCCCCACCCCGCCCACCCACTGCCGTATCTGCTGTAGTGTTGTGTTCTGGGGATGATGGTGTCTTGAACAACCATGGGTAACCACTTTAGTCACCCTGTCAGTCAGCCTGTGTCTCAGCTGGAGCGTGCCTGCCGGCCTTTCCCCTGAGAGGATGGCAGCCATGGCACTTTTGAATTGGGGTTCTAGATATTTCACCACCACCCCGTAATGCTCATGCGCCCTGATGCCTTGGAGATGGTGGTTTTCCAGAAGAGCAGACAGCAGGGCTCCCAGCAGAGTGAGGAGGAATCTTTGGTTCCTGATCTGCCTCTCCAGGTGGGCCATAGGGAGGTTCAGAGGCAGAACGACACAGGAGAGTCTCTGCCTGGTTCTCGTTCCCTGGCAGGAGCAGGATCTCACAGCCAGGATGCGCTGCCAGCTGGCTGCCCTGTGAACCTGCCAACAGGTACTCGCGTTGATGCAGAGGCTGTGCCGTGTGGGCAGCCCTTAAAGGACCCCTCCCACCTGCAGGAGCCGACGCCCCCTTCCACGGGTGCAGTCCTGTCCCACTAGCTGTGGGGGTACAGAGGGGAGACACAGCATCCTTGGCACAGAGAGACATCCACCTCCTCTGTGTGGGGCAGGCACTGTGTGGCAGTAATGGGTTCCTTCCCTTCTGAGTCTTTTGGGGCCATGTTTTCAAGCCTTTCCCTCCCCACGAGGGCTGGACATGTCCTCTGGTGTTTATTGAAAACTCTGGCCCTGGCATGTGCACATGACTCCAGGGGCTGGGGCTTCACCCACAACACCCAGTGTCACCAGCCTAGCCAGAATACTCCAGGGGTTGGCAACACGTCCCCCTCATCCCTCCCAAAATGCTCCCTCTGCAGGGCCAGGACAGGGCCCCACCTGGAGAGCACAGGGCAAGAACAACCCCTTTTCCCACCCCAGGAGGAGTCAAGGCCATGCCGGTACCAGACCTGGCCCAGTGGCACCGCTGCAGGCACACTCCAGCTGGGGAAGCAACCGGCTGCTGGGCCTGTGAGGCTGGGCAGAGCCCATCAAAACGGGTGGGTTTATCCCAACTGAGAAACCCCCTTAAACCCAGGCAGTAATTTCATCCACAGTCACCAGGGAGGTGGGGGGCCAAGTGCTGCAACTCCTGGATGTCCCTATCCAGGGCCTGGGTCACCCATCCTAAGGGTCGGGGTCACACCCTGGCAGGTGGAGGGGGAAAGGTCACGTCTGGGGGAAAATTCCTGTCTTCTCCCCTGCCCTGGGCCCAAACCATCCCCAGAGTATGTGAGCCCCTCCCAGACAGGAATGGCCCTCCCTCCCCTTGCCCTGGGGGCAGAGACATTTCACCCCATTTCACAGGCGGAGTTAAGGCACACAGTCAGTGGCCTGCCACACGTCATCACAGCCCTGCAGGAGAATTGGGCGCTGACCTTCAATTTCTCTCCTGTAGCACCTTCCCCCCAAAGCGAACCAGACCTGTTGCCATTTCTCCTTTGCCATCCTGTCCTGGGCCCTTGGTCTCTGGGCAGGGAGGAAGTGCCGCCCATTCCCTTTTCACTCTGGGTTCCAGGTGCTGGGGTCTGTCCCAGCCCCCTAAACAAATGCCACCTGCAGCTGGCCTGACTCGGAGAGGAGTGGGGCCAGGGGACCTTCTCCCATCATGCTGCCCAGGCAGGAGACCTGCCCCCCATTGAGGAGAGAGCCATCCCTACCTGGGCTACTAGGGTACTAGGGGTGGAGATCTGGGCCCAGGTGCATGGACTAGCTGGGAGTTCTGCATCCTTGGATCCCAGCTCTGGGTTTGTGAACAAGTGACCCCAGCCCTACAGGAGCTCTGAGGGCTCCCCCATTGCCCCTCCTCTCCCCCATGGGTTTGTGTTTCAGGGTCTCTTGGGACAGAGAGAACGGAGGCTCTTGATCTGAATCTCCCCCTGCATGGCCCCTCTCACTTGTCCCCCACAGCCCCTTCTTACAGCTAATGTAGCACTCTTTGTGATACAGGAGATGGGGGAGAGAGGGGGCAGCCCAAAATACTGGCCTGGTCTGACAGTCCCAGAGTCCTGGAGAGGGGAGCTAACTACACCACAGCACCAGGGATGGTCACTGACAACGAGAGCTGGTCAAAAGTCAGAATTTCCATTCCATGGGAGATTCCCAACTTCTGAAAAAAAACCCGTTCTGTTTCTGAAACAAAAGTTGAAATTTCCCCTGAAAGGAGACACCTGAAAGAAGAAGTTCATTTGGAAATGTCTCACTGAAGTGGAGTCGGGGAGCCCAGCCTCCGAGGCTCCTGGCTCAGCCGTGGCTCCCAGGGCTTCTAGACTCCTGCCCGGCCAGTGGCAGCCTGCAAGTGCTGACAGCCCTGGCGTGAGCCAAAATGAAAACTGATCCCGGGAGTCCAAGCTCTGATGCTCCCAGTTTAGCTGGGGTCAGAGGGGCCCTGGGGTCCCAGACCTTCGGCCAGTCTGCATGGATGGGGTGCCCCTGAGCCTTGGATCCTTGGGGTCCCGACTCCAAGGGAGTCTTGTGGAGGGGCTGCCCTGAAGCCACAGACCCTAGAAGCTCAGGCTCCCTCGCAGCCTGTCAGAGAAGCTGGTAGCAAAGCAGAGAGGGTTCCAGTGCAACCCTGCTTGTGTGTGGACAGAAGTTCAGCAAACTGATGTGTTTATGTGCAACACTTTGATGCTGCTCAATCGGCATTTTCTGACCAAACAAGCTGCATCACTGGAAAATTCCTGAGCAGCTCTACTCATAACCCGGTCAGTGGGCACCAGCACGAGCCTGAGCAGGAAGCCCTACCAGACTCGGCAGTTGCTGAGTGTCAGATCTGAAGAAGGAAGCTCTTTGCCACCCATGCTCCATTCCGGAAGCCCTGAGCAGTCTGGGTTCCCCAGCAGGAATTGGGGGTTGTTCTCTGTATTCCTGATATCCCTTATCCCACCAGTAACATTCTGGGTCTGTGGCTTTAGTGGCATGGCTACAACTGGACCTGCACAGCTCAGTGGGGTTGAATTTTAGAGGCTTTTTCCCCTCCAATTTTCTCAGTTGGTTTATTAAATGAGCAGCATTGGCAGCTCTGCATTTATTTCCCTAATAAGGCAGAATCTTTTTTCACACGGTTCTGCCCCGCACCAAGGAGGGCGGTTACATGATGATCCGAGACTGAAGCGAAGGTGACATCAGAAGCGGACTCGTCACTCATATATGGTCACAGCTGGAGATTGAGAGTTGTATTGGATGTTCTGGCTGTATGAAGTTCTAGATAAACCCTCTGATAATGTCTAAAAAGGTGAGTGTTGTTTCTATTGGTTCCTTCTGGTAGCTGATGCCAGCCTCTGAATCTATATATTTCCCTGCCACTGCTTTGTTGTCACTTGTGAGACACACAGAAACCCTTGCAGTGTTTGGTGCAGCCAGTGTGGAGTCAAGAGGAGTCGGGTCAGGATGGCAATGAAGGGACATCTCTCCACTCAGCTGCTCTCGATGCTTCTCCTCTCTCTTCAGGTCACCATGGGTAAGTGTCTGCTTTAATTCCCTTAATGAACTGGGCAGACTAGAACTGGGAAGTCTTTCTCAGTTCCACTTTAAACACGGTTTTATTCCACGAGTCAAAGAGACAAATGGGAAGAAGGCAATTGAGTTTCAGTAAATTTGTGTCTCTGATTATCTGCCATTTGTGATTCTTAGAGAGAGAGGTTATATATTTGCAAAAATCAAAGCTTTTACCCAGTCACAGGCTGTGAGAACATTATAAATGATCACATTCTTGTAGCACTGTGAGCCCCAGAGTTGGTTTTAGTGACACTAACAGCTTCAATGCTTAAAATTCCTGATGAACAAACGAGCACAAGGGAGAAAAACAAGGGAAGGGGAACTTCTGTATTGTGAACTCTAGCCTTATCCCCCTGTCCTTTTCATGGGACATGTGAATAATTCCATGTGTACGTCCATCTACAATTTAAAATAGCACTATTGTGCTGTGTGTGTCAAAGGAGCTGGGCCGGTTTCACTAGGGTTTGACTGATCCGTGTGTCAGGGTAGTGAACTGTCCAGTGGCAGCATAGGTCTGTGAATTGCTGCAGTTTGAGATGCTGCTGTTCTGCAGCTGAAGGATAAACTGGTGAAGTTGAAGATGAGAATCAGATTTTAGTAACCTCGAATGTTTTGCGAGAGACAAACCCGTGGTATCACAGCTGGTATTTACAGATCACAGATAGCTCTGCAACGTCTCTTCGCCTGGGGGGGAGGAGGATGGGGTAGGAGCTGGGGATTGCAGAGCAAGGACCTTTTCTGGAGCAGCTGTTGTGGGGTTTGTAAGTGAACTTCCCAAGAAATTCAGACAGAATTAGCTGGAGTTTGATCTCAGGATAAAACTGATCGTTGCCAGAGAGAAAGAGCAGAGAATTCCACTGGGATTCCTGGGTAACCAAAGTGACATAGTATGGGTGACGCTTCATGTGAAATCACAGAGCCCTATTCTCTGCGCAGGGTGGAGCGACTCCCATTCACTTCAATGGGTGTAACTCGTACCCTGCAGAGAGGGAAGGTGGCCGTGGACTCCTCTGACGAGCAGTCTGATCAGCAAATTAAAAGAGGCTGGTTACAACTTTGCTTTTCTTGGCTTTGATTTGGCTTTGTGGAACAGGAATATTGTCATGACGCATGTCTAGTTAAAAGTTCATAACACAACAAATCAGGAGTGTGTGTAAGAGCTGGAATAAAATAGCAGCTAAGGATGGCTAAAGAAAACTGGAACCAGAAAAACGGACAGTGATTATTTTGTGTGGCTCAAGCAATAGGCTTACATTTTCACCCACAAAACGTACAGAAAAATGACAAAAATGAGAACATTCAACAAATCAGAAATTCAACAAACCATTTTCATTAGGACAAAAATATCCTTATTTGAAAAGTGTTGTCCATCTCTCTTCCGGACACTGCTGAGCCCTTAGTGACCGGAGCAGTCCCAGGAGGCCACTGTAGTCAGTGGGACGACTCCTGCAAGTAACGGCTCATCAGTGTTGCACAATCTGGCCTGAAATAAAGATGGGATTCAAGGAGGGAGAGGACGCAAATTCTCCAGGGCCTACAGCATGAAGGGATTTACAAACAAGATGGCCAGTTTAAAATCAGCCCATCAGTCTATGGGAGTTAATGTATGCTCCCTTCCAACAAAGCTCATTAACACAGGTGTAACTTTATGCACATCACGTCGTCCCCTCTGATTAAGTGCTTTGCTGGATCGGGGCCATAAAGTGCACAAGTGTGGTGTCCAGTGATCCCGCGGAGCCGGTGTCTGAGTTCTAATGGATCAGCATTGCATAACGTGAACCTCTGCACAACAGAACAATCCGTCCCAACTGGCTCATGCCAGAGCCTCTTAAAGGTTCAGTTCCCCAAACCTTCTTCCCCCCGCCAAACATAACCATAACACCAATTAACAATCGACATGAACATAATACAGAATTGCAAACACTTATAGCCATCCTACTGATAAAACTAACTAGCAGCGTTCACTTAGTCTCTGAGGTGCCCAGCTCTGTCGCTTCCACCTGCGGGTCTCCCCTGACATATCAGCAGCACCACTGTGGCCAGGCAATAGTACGTCTATTAGTTGTGGTTGTGCCATGTCTAAGGACTCAGTCTGCTGTGATTGTCGCCTCTGAGACTTTCTTGGGCAAAGTGGCAGATGCAGTTTCCCTTATCTCCCTCCCGTCTGGGATTTGGTGAAAGTGTTGCCTATTCCTCTTCAATCTGTGTCTGTCTGGGGCCACAACCTTATCTGACTGTGGGGCTGTCTCTTGTATGGTGACCAGATGTCCCGACTTTATAGGGACAGTCCTGATATTCGGGGCTTTGTCTTATAGAGGTGCCTATTATCCCCCACCCCGGACCGATTTTTTGCACTTGCTATCTGATCACCCTAATCTCTTGTGATACCATTGCTGTTTGCAACCACTGTTCTCATTGTAGATATGCACAGGGGAAAAGCTGGCAACTTTTCCTTGCCACGTGTGGGGATCTTCACTTCTAAACTAGTAGTTCTGGAGGGCAAAGCGGTAAAAGCCTTGGTGGATTCAGGAAGTCACCAAACCCTATTTCCAGGCCATTTATTGTAACGTAACAGCCTATAAGCTCATCATCCATTCTGTGTTTCCATGGAGACACAAGGATATGTCCTGTGGCATCAGGTAAGGTCCAAATGGTCAAGAGAGTCTTATGACAGGAGGCCTGGCTGAAACAACTCCTCAGTAGTATTGGGGAAAAATTGGTTCCATTTCAGATTTCAAGGGGAGGAAGGCAGCTTTCAGCAAGTAGGGCCAGGGCCACTTAGCCCCTCTGGAAGCGCTTGGATTTTTTGATGTACAATATGTAAAAACCAGTCCATTTCATGAACAGTTGTTGTGATAATTTCCTATATTTTTAATAGCATTTCATATAGTTTCACTCTAACAAAAATTACCAGCACAGGACAAAGTATTGGTGCCTTGTGTCTTAGACAAGTAAAGGAAAGGTTCCAGCCCCAGGAGCTTGCACTGCCCCTGTCCTATGGAGGAGGACGCCAAAGGCAGCAGGGATTGGGTTTGAATTACTGGCAATAATAAACCTTCCAGCACCAGCACTCAGTGCAATGATCTGCGTCCCACGCGAGCGGGAGTGGGAGAAGCAGGCACTGAGAAAAAGGAGACCTGAAGGGTGGGATTCGCAAAAGTACTCAGGCCCCTCACTCCCATGCAGTCAATGAGATACAGCTGGCAGGGCTGGCCTTTGACCCTTGTGAAGCCCTCCAGCTCTGGGGACCTCCCAACCCCACTGAACATGGGAGAACCCAGAAATGAAAAATGCAGTCTCAGAGTTCATGTTGAAAGCCAAGCTTCTAGTCCTTGGCCTGGAAAGGATGAACCGGCAGCTAGGTCTTGCTCCTTGTTCCCGATCTCTCCTCGACATCACAGGGACCATGTCCGGCAGTGCAGGGACTCAGTGTTGGGATCATGTGTTGGAGGAAGGGATTTCAGGGTCTTCCCTTTCTGACCCACATCCAGCCTTTCTTCTCTCCCTCTGTCCCGTATCCCGTCCTGCTCTCCCTCTTTCTCTCCCCCATTCAGTCCTGTCTCCCCACCCCGGGTTCCCAGGGAGGAAGTTGCCATTGCAGCCTGGCGTGGGCACCCCAGCCCCAGCGGCAGTGGCAGAACATATCCCCTGTCCCTTCCCCTGCACCACGGCTCCTTGCCACCCGGGCTGCCAGTGGCTCATTTCAGCACCACTAACCCTTCGAAGCTGCAGCCGTCTCAGTGCGCATCTGCTCTGTCCCAGATCAGACCATGAACCACCTCTCTGCTGACAAGGAGAGCAGCCTGGCTTGAGTTGGTATGAAGCACACAGGGGGAAGGGGGAACTGTCCCCCCCACCTAAATGGTGACCCTGGAAAAGATTTTCCCTATTTTGCTAACCTCTTGGGAACTTCATTTCAAGAGCCCGAGGTTCTGACTGTTACCACTTGAAGTTGAGCTTGATTGCAGAAAGGTTTCAAGGGAAAAGAGGAATAGGATCGCTTTCCCTTTTCCTCAGATATTTTTGGTGGGAGGAAGGGGGGGGGACGATGTATTCTGCCAAGGGAAGAGGACTATGGATATGTCTACGTTGCAATGTAAGCCTACGCGCCGACTCTGGCTCAAGCCCAACCCCCTTTTCTGTCTACATACAAATGTCTTGGACTTGGGCTCAGACCCAGGATCCTAGGCCCCCACAGGGCTGGAGGGTCCAAGCGTGAATCCTTCCATTTTATTCTGAGCACTGAGATGGAAACACAATAATCCTTCTCCTGTGTTTGCAATGGCTGCCAACCAGAAGAAGTCCTTTGCCAACCATGCTGCTTCATGGTTGCAGGGAACATAGCCGATTTTGGTGACTCTCTGGTGTGCAGTGAGCAAAACATTTGATTTTAGTAAGAGTACCAGAAATGAGGAGGCCTACAAGCAAATAGCGAAGAAGCTGGCAACGTTGGAAATTTACCGACCGGTGACCAGTGCAGAAAGAGGATTAAGTGGCTGAAGACTGACTACAGCAAAGTCAGAGAGCAGAACCACACCCCTGGGAACTCGCTGTCCTCATGACCATTTTAGGATTAATTTGATCGAGTTCTGGGCACTGTACCTCGCACAGAGCCAACTGTGGTGCACAGTGACCTGATTAGCCGGGATGGCAATCTGATGACCCCAGAATCCAGCATGGGAATGGATGGGAGCTAGCAGTAGGGCTGGATGAGGCCACCAAAGTAACTCTGGTGATGAAACCAGTCTCCAAGTTTGCTTTGCTATAGGAGCAGCTGCAGCACATCCTGGAGCCGTACTTGGAGGAGCTTTTTTGATGCCAACTGGAGAACGGGTCCACCACAGTACCAGCAGCAGAAACTAAAGAGATAGAGGTCACCCCAGAGCAGCTCCGGGAATAACTGAGCCATCAAACTGTCCGTGGCGCTCACCAGTAGTGATAGCTCCCAAAAAGAATGAGGAAACTCATTTCAGTATAGATTTCTAAAACTTGAATGCTATTTCAAAACGCGATAATGACCTCTATGCCCTGGATAGACAATTTGTTAGAACTATTATGTAGTGCTAAATATACCAGTACACTGGATTTCAGCTAAGGTTATTGACAAATTCCCTTGGAGGAGGGATCCAAATGTAACTCTGCCTTTGCTCCATCTCAGGGAGAATATCAGTTAAGACTATGCCTTTTGTCTTCCCTGGTGGGGCACCTGTGACATTCCAATGCCTAATGACTCAGCTGTTATGGCATCACATAAGATATGCTGCCGTGCATCTTGACAATATCAGTTAAAGTTCTGATTGGGAAATCACCTGAAGCACATCCAGTCAGTGATAGGTGAGATAGCTAAAGCTGGCTTAACTATTAAACCTGAGAAATGTCTGTTGGCAGTTCCGAGATCAGAGATTTAAAGTATAATATGGCCTGTGGAAAAAATAAGCCAGAAGTGTCTAAGGTTAAAGTGGTTATGGAAATGGTATCCACTTCACAAAGAGAGAAGTGAGATTGTTCCTGTTCTTCTCACAGAGTGCTGCCCCTTTGACAGAGTTATTGAAAATGTCAAAAAGAAAAGTGCTAAACTGTGCAGAAGAATGTCAAATTGTTTTGGATGCATTAAAAATGGCCCTTAGTTCCAACCAGCGCTGGTAAGTCCTGACTTCAGAAAGCTTTCATCGTTCAAATGAACTCATGGAAGGTAGGATTGGGAGCAGTATTGAGCCAAGAGAAAAACGTCTAATATTGTATGTAAGCAGGAGCAATGATACAGTACCATAGAAAAGGAACGTCTTGTACAATAAGCCTGAGAAATGCTGAAACACTATTCAGTGGGATCTATTGCTATATTATTAACGAACCACCTTCCGCTAACCTGCTTACATACGAGGGACAAGAACATACGTTACTAGATGGTCCTTAGCCCTACAACTGTATCAGGGTATGTACACACTGACAGCCGCAAATTCGCCACTCTCAGATCAATCTATCCGGATCGATTGAGTGGCAGTGAAGACCCGCTCAATCACTTCGGAAGTCGATTCAATTCAATCACCTTCTCAAAAGGTGTAGCACTGAGTCAATGAGAATGTGTTTCCTGTTGGCGCAGCGTAGTGGAGACGGCACGCTAAAGGGAAGTTAGGAAGTCGACGGGAGTTACGCAAGCTACTCAGAGTAGGTTACATAACTCCTGCGACTGCTGCCGAATTTCCCGGTAAGTGTGTACTAAACCTCAGTCTGAGATAAAAAATAAAGTAGGGAGTCATGGTATGGAGAGATGCAAATGGAAACTATAAATTCCCATGAGGGGACGGGTATGTGGTTTGGTCCTTTACAGGGTATATACATGATTAGGGGAGGTCCTGAAGTCTATAAAACTCACATTGAATGTAGGATGATGAAGTGAATGAATGTGTTACAAATGGAGCAAGAAAGATTGTGGTGTCTTTTTTTTCTTTCTCCCCTTTGCTTGACTGAAGCATTTTTCTGTTCAAGTTCCTTTCTCACTTTCTTTTGGAAATCAAATGAGCACCAGGGAGTGCTGACATATGGGATTTAATCAGATGGGTTGCCTTAACAACAGCTGGCCAGAAGAGACTGGGCTAATTACTCTGGATTAATCCTAAAAAAACCAGGTGGGGCTTGTTGAGGAAAGCAGAGTCTGAGGCCTATCAGGATAAGAGAAGGCCAGATAAAAACAGGTCCCCTGAGTCTGGGTGGGGCAATCCAAATGCTGGAAGCTATTGACCTCCAGAACCTGAATGCTCGATCAGATGCAGGGGTTAACCTGGGGGGTCTGCAGGCTGGGGAACCTGAATTTTGGCTTTTGGTTTTGTGTTTGGAGTGTTTGGCTGAACATTCCTTCCTAGCCCAGGCGAGGACAGATAAAACTTTTAATTTGCCTTCTGAGAAGCACCTGTGACTTTTGTTTTGTGAAAACCAAACCCACCACTTTAGTCATAGAGTTTAAGGCCAGAAGGAGCCACCAGCTCATCTAGTCTGAACTCATGTATATCACAGCACCCACAGACTAAACCCAACAACTACAGTGAGACCAAAGTGTTGCAGTCCTGTATAGAGACATCCCTGTGACAACTCTGTAATGAAGTCACCTCTCAATCTTTCTGATGAGCTAAACAGATGGATCTCTTTCAGTGTCTCATTATAAGGCATTTCCTGCAGCTCTCAAATAATTGTTGTGGCTCTTCTCTGCACTCTCTCCACTTTTCCAATATCCTTTATAAATGTGGACACCGGAACTGTATTCCAGCATCAGTTTCACCAATGCCATATAAGAGGTAGACTCAATTCCCTACTCCTACTTGGCACCCATTATTTACCACTGTGCCAATCATTGTCATCTCCAGATTTTCACAGCACTGATTTTTGTAACTACTTCCAGATCATTGCTACTTTATCAACCATTCAGGTTTGTTGGACAAGACCTATTTTCCATAAAACCATATTGACTGCCACTAGCTACATTCCTATTCTTTAATTCTTTGTTAATTTAATCCTGTACTAGCTTTTCCGTTATTTTACACAGGACTGATGTCAAGCTAACTGTCTTATAGTTAACCAGGTCGTCCCACTTGCCCTTTTTAATATTAGCACAATTTTAGCACTCTTCAGGCTTCTGGAATTTCCCCAGTATTCCAAGTTTTATTAAAAACGAATATCAGCAGGCTAGAAATCTTCTCAGCCTGCTCTTTTAGAAGACTTTGGTGCAAGTTATCTGACCCTGCTGACTTTAAAATGTTTATCCCCAGTAGATAGTTTAACATCCTCTTTAGTTACCAAAGGACTGGAAAGTATTTCATCATCCTTGTGTGATATGACTACAACATCCTGCTTCTTTCCAATATAGAACAAAAATATTTATTGAACACTTCTGCCTTTCCTGCATCATTATGAACAATTTTACCATCTCCAGCTAGAGTCAATGAAATATTTTAGAAGAGTGAACATAGAGTATTTTAGAAAAACAATGGGACTTGTTTGTGAAAGATCCATAAAGCCATAAACCACTGATATTTGCCTAATATTGTACTTGTTGAACACAATTTGACCGGCTAGACTGATCATAATGATGGGGACATCGCTCGGTGCTCTTGCTGGTAACTGTGTCCTGATTGTGTTTGAAGGTGGAGCTGCAGATCTGAGGCTGTTCAAGGGAAGCAACACATGTAATGGGAGAGTGGAGAGTGAACATAATGGTCAGTGGATGAAGCTCTGTTTTGCTGCCTCTCATGCTAACGAAATTTGCCAGTATTTGGGATGTGGATTGGCAGTTGGTGTCCATCATGGTGCCCATTTTGGAGATGATTCCAGACCATACTTGATGGTAGGAGATGTATGTCAGCGTAATAAATCAACAATCTGGGACTGCAGACTGGAAAGCCTGAATGCAGAGTCAACTTGCTCTCATCCTTTCTATGCTGGAGTGACCTGCGCAGGTAAGAAATCAGCCATCCTGCCACTTGTATATATCCAGCCCAGAATCATTTCTTCCTGGAAGTGACAGGTTTCTTTGGTTTCTAGGCAGGGGTGGGTGTAGGTGAGAGGGGAAGGACTACAAGGTCCAGAAAACAATTGAATATGTGGGACAACAAATGCACATACAGGAAAGGTGTACGAGTGCTTGAAGTTACGGGACCGACTGAAGCAGTAAGGGATTAAACCCCAGGACCCCGGGGCTGGGGTGGGGAAGAGGAGGGGTGAAGTATGTGATCCAGTGTGTGCGGGAGAGGGTTATTGGTTTTTAGAAAAGGTGGTTACATCTGTGAATTTGACTCCCTGCCGAACTCTGACTGTCTGTTTAGTCTATCCCAGGCTTTTCCGTAGCACTTATAACCGCAGCAACTATATTCAACCTCTCCTACTCCTACACTGCTAGGCCAGGATAGATTGTCTGCAGTCTAGAGCCTTGGCCATATTAGTTCATGCGCATGTATTTGTATTCAAAGTTGAACACGAATATTTAAACAAATCTTCCAATAGATTTTCGAGGCACTAGGTAGGTGAGGTAACATCTTTTATTGCACCAATTTCTGTTGGGGGAAGGTACACACTTTTGTGCTTCACAGAGCTCTTCTTCAGGTCTGGGGAAGGGAACTAGAACGTTTGGTTAGATTTCTGAATATTTCTGAAGCTGGGATTGCTAAGGAATTGAGATATGATTGAATCAATATGGAAATAACCCACCAATTTCATTTCTTAGTATTTGATCAGCTGTAGATACTGCTCTGTTACTGTCCTGCTATTGTTACATGATGAGAGGGATTCCATTACATTCCTTCTCTCTCTGTTTCAAAACCCCAAAATGACAGTCACAATTGGGAAAATCAAAACCACTAAAAAGAACCCATCCGTACCGGGTTAGTTTGAAATCTGAGGTTCCAGTGCAAAGACACAGAAGTCTGCTCTGTGTGCACATTAGGGCACAGTGAACCAGACTTTGATGATCTTACTCACAGTGAGTAGAACCTTACTCTGTGAATAGTCCCACTTAAATCAATGGTGTAAGCTGCTACTCAACATGCGGCAAAGTGGTACAGTTGGTTCCGAAAAGATTTTTTTAAATCTCCAGTCTTAGTCAATAAAACACTATGCCAGCCGCGTGTCTAACATCTTCTGAACCAGCAACACTCTCTGTAGGTGCTTCTTCCCTTTGGTCCACCACATTCTGACACAACCAAACTGCAATAGATTGTGTTCAGGGACCACAAGCAAAATGATGTGACGTGGGCGAATTATTTCAGTCTGACTAGCAAATCCAAATAAAACTGGAGGATTTGTATATGACTCCTAGTCAGCCATGTTTCACCTGTTATTTCCACAGACTATTTTAGACTGAATATGGTCAAGATTCACAGGATTAGTTTGCGAATGATTTACAAAGTCATAAAGTTCTGACATTTGCTTAATAGTTATTCATCAAATACGATTTGACCAGCTCCACTAATAATAATAATTGTGCTGTGGCTTAGTGGTCTCTCCAGTAATTCTGTCCTGATTCTACTTAAAGGTGCAGCTTCTGATCTGAAGCTGGTCAATGGAAGCAACCAATGTGCCGGGAGAGCGATGCTTAAGTTTGGTGAGCACAGTCTCGAGATATGTTTTACTGTCTCACCTATGAAACATGCTGCAGTAGTTTGCAGACATCTGCAATGCGGTTCTGTAGTTAGTGTCCATAGTGCTGCCCATTTTGGAGAAGATTCCACACCATACTACGTGATAGGAGATGTTTGTGATGGCAGTGAGTCAACAGCTTGGGACTGCAAAAGGGATATCCGGAATGTAAATTCAACATGCTCTCATCCTTTCCATGCTGGAGTGACCTGCTCAGGTAAGAAATCAGCCATTTGTCATGCTATTTGTCATGAAAGAAAAGAAACTGAATTCAGAGTTTGTTCCATTCCTGCAAACTAATGAAGAAGGTGGTAAATATGATCAAATCCTGAAATTATTACTCTCCCTGTGTAATTCCCAACTCTGACATCTTTAGACTCCCCTTTATTAACCTCACTGCAGTTGTCTCAATACCACATTTTCCTTTTATAGGTTTCAATATTTCTTATATCTAAACCAGAGAAATTATTGGTATTTAATAAGCTTGTCCATCTAGATACTTCAACTATGCCTATCACCACAGCGTTGGAGTGCCTATATTGGAAATCCATAAAATCCTGTTTACACATGTTTAAGTACTCTGCTGGATTAGGGCCTTTAGAAAAAAATTAATAGAATATCCTTGTCATAATTTCAGGGAAACTGCACTTGTATTTCCCCCACTTCTCCATCACCCCTAGCCCCCACTGCCTCCCCGGATTTCCCACTCACCTCCCATCACTCCTGGCCCTGCTACCTCCCCTGATCCCTCACCCATCTCCGTATCACCCCAGCCCCGGCTGCCTCCCCAACCATCACTCCTGGCCCCCACTGCCTCCACAGGCTCCCCACCCATCACTTCTGGCCCCCACTCCCTCCCCCAGGTCCCCACCCTATTCCAGCATCCCTGGAACCCGCTGTCTCCCCACTCATTGCCCCTAGCTCCCTTCTGCAGCCTCGCACACACCCCAGGCAGGCTCCAGACACCTACCATCGAGCAGTGGTAACTGAGGCTACTGCAAGCCAGGTCTCGCTTCACTGCTTTGTGTACCACCTAGCGGGGCTCAGAGGGAGCACTAGGTGCTGGTGCCTTTCCCGGGCATGTCCCCCTCAGCCATGCTCAACTCAACTCCCACCTTGGCAGAAATGGAGGGAAGGGAGGAAGTGAACCCAAGTGCCACGCTTCCCCCTCACACACACACACACCCAAGAAGGTGTTTCAATATCCATCCTAAAATGGAGTGACCGGAGTTCACCAAATTCCTGTTGTGGTCATGCAAGGGCTTTGTAAAGTGGCATAAACGCAGCTAGTGTGGGACAGGTCTCCTGTGCACACCCACCCTCTGCTGGGCATGGACACAGTCTTCGAATACATCGTGAGACAGACCAGGACATCGGCACTGGTGTTGGACTAACACATGTGGCCCCTCCCCTGAGGCATGACTTAAGGCTCCTCCCTGGTTTCTCCCTGGCACATAACATCACCGGTATTTTGAGTGGCTTTTCCCCTCTCCTCACGTGGGTTGGGCTGTGGGCTCTTTTCTTTGAGCCTGGGAGCTCCATTCAAGTGACTCCTCCCTGTAGCATGTACACAGGGGAGCTGTCCCTGGATAAAATCAGTGCAAGGCAACTAACACACCCAAACAAATCAACACAAAATCCCCAAGCACCACCCCCCCAGACACAAATCAACACAAATCTCCCACTACAACCCACTCTCAAATCAACACAGATGTCCCAGCATAACACAATCCACACATAAATCAACACAACCACACACACAACACAAGCAGCACACACAATAACACCAAACATACAGACTTTCACCCTAGCACACCCCTCATTCACCATCTGCACACATCAGTACAAATCTGTCAGCACAACGTTCATACTTGCCATAAAACCAGTAACGTGAGCGAGAGAATCGCTGGTCATTTCCAGTAATAAGTAAGCCCATTTCCCAGCAGCGACATGCACAAGCTCCTCTTGTGGAATCCCCCTGCTATCTGGACTGGTGTGTAGCTGTGTCAGCCTGATCCCTCACTCTTGGGCCCTGACTTATTCTGCTTTGCTGTGTGAATCCCCCATTCCTGGGTCACCCCTTGCCCATCATTCTGCGAGTAACCTGGTCCCTGTCCTAGTGAAGGAGAGCTTCTGGCTAGCCGCTCATGGGATTGACCCTCAATAAACACCTCCCCAGCCTCAGACGCAACCCCGGGAACTGCCGCCTTACAGGGTTCAGTGCTGTACACTGCACTCTGCAGGCTCGTTACATTAGCCCATCCATGTAACAAAGAAATTGATGTGAGCACCTCTGTCACTCCAAGTGAAGTCTCTACACACACTCAATCCACATGCACTGCTTTAGATAACACAAACAATAAGTTTATTGATTACAGTAAGATTTTAAGTGATTATACGTCAGATGAATATGAATCAAGGTTTGATCACAATTAATTAAAGAATAAATCACATCCTAAACTACACTCAACACTTCGGTGTCTTTCAGTCTGTGATGTTAGCTTACCCCACAGGCTGGCTGAGATGAATCTTGCAGCCAGCACCCCCCGATCCCTCATGGGCAGTCTGTCAGTGTCCTTGATGTTGTTTTCTAGATGGATTCCAAGGAAGAGCTCCCAAGACAAAGATGCTTCTGCCTTTAACGAGTTTCCTCATCACCCCCTGGGGTCAGGTGATCGCCATGTCTGGCAATGGGCTTGATTTCCTCCACTTGAGTCAAATGAGTGTTGTCTTATCAGGTGCTCAGGCCAGTCCATTGTTTCAAATAGCAGGGAAAACATGGCAATTTGCCTTTGGACTTCGGTTAGCAGCTCAAATTCAACTCCAGGCTGCCCTGGGCTTGACATGAGCTGAGTTAAAAGCTGAATTGCTATGTCCTCACTGATATTTTAACCCAAGTTAGTTAACCTGAGTTAAGAACACACCTTTTTATGCACAGTACACATACCCTTAGTGATCCTGTAGCAGACCACACAACAAACAAAGAAGCAAATCTTCATAAAATAATACAGGCATCTCTCACATTCTTCACAATTATTAAAAAAACTCTGACAGTAGCATTAATTTCTAAATAGTGACACAAAGCTCCATATTTCAAGAACAGAGACTTAATTACAGGTACCTTTTTAATGTACTCATTGCTATATCCAGGCTTCCTAAACATTGTTTAGAAAATATCTCCATCCACTGAAAGGTGTACTGAAGAGTATGGCGTGTCACTGTACCATTCACTGACGGATTGAATGACTCTCTAGGTTACTCACAGCCCCGGCTGGTCGGAGGAGACAGTCCCTGCTCAGGGCGTGTGGAAGTAAGGCTTGGCGAAACATGGGCTACAATCTGTGATGCACACTTTGATCTCAAAGCTGCCAGTGTTATCTGTAACGAATTACAGTGTGGAACAGCTTTCTCTACCCCAGGAGGAGCTCACTTTGGAGAAGGAGATGGGCTGATCTGGACTGAAGAGTTCCAGTGTGCAGGGAATGAGTCCCACATCGCATACTGTCCCAGGATATCACACGTGAATCAGACATGTTCACACGCTTCTGATGCCAGCGTCATATGTGCATGTAAGACTTGGTGATTGATCCCCTGACTTCCCTTCCTTTAACTATTTGGTATAAAATAGCACCAACGCTTCTTCTCTAAACCCCTTCTCTCTTCTCCCAGGGCACACCGGGTTCCGGCTGGTGAACGGCAGCACAGAGTGCTCAGGGAGGGTGGAGATCCAGATTCGTGGTGTCTGGGGAACCCTCTGTGACTCACACTGGGATCTGCCTGATGCCAACGTTTTCTGCCATCAGCTCGACTGCGGATTTGCTCTGTCAACTCCGGGAGGAGGGCATTTTGGGAAAGGGACGGGCCACGTCTGGACCAACACATTTCATTGTAAAGGGACTGAACCCTATTTGAGAGCTTGCCCTGTGACTGCCCTGGGGGCCTCTCAATGCCCACATGACAATGATGCCAGTGTGATTTGCTCAGGTAAGTGCGAAAGAAATGCTGCATTCATGACACCTGCCCCTCGGTGTGTGATACTGCTCTCCAGAGCAGGGGGAGAGGAAGAATGATCTAGGTTATACAGTACAATTGTATAGGTTGTACAGTACAATAGTAGGTACTACCTGGAGAAATTCCTGTATTCCCCGATAAAAACTTCAGCAACTTTGGCTGCTCAGTGGAGACCAGTTTATCATGGAAGATATTAAGATTGAACATGAAGAAAAGGAGCATTTGCCTGTCACAGAAAGGAGCAGCTGGTACAGAGCTAGAATTCATCAGACTGATACAGAGAGTGTCCCTAATGCCTGCCCAGCCTCAGGAAAACCCTGATTCATTTGGAAATGCCACATTGGCTCTGTATCGAGCAGAGG